>NC_047018.1:51985417-52206948 GCF_902652985.1 Pecten maximus | reverse complement strand
TTACTAGTTAGGGCCCCAGGTTACTATGTTAGGGCCCTAGGTTACTATGTAATGGCCCTAGGTTACCAAGTTAGGGCCCTAGGTTACTATGTTAGGGCCCTAGGTTACCAAGTTAGGGCCCCAGGTTACTAAGTTAGGGCCCTAAGTTACTAAGTTAGGGCCCTAAGATAGCTACGTTAGGGCCCTAGGTTACTATGTTAGGGCCCTAGGTTACTAAGTTAGGGCCTAAGATAGCTATGTTAGGGCCCTAGGTTACTATGTTAGGGCCCTAGGTTACTATGTCAGGGCCCTAGGTTACTAAGCTAGGGCACTAGGTTACTAAGTTAGGGCCCTAGGTTACTAAGTTAGGGCCCTAGGTTACCAAGTTAGGGCCCTAGGTTACTATGTTAGGGCCCTAGGTTACCAAGTTAGGGCCCTAGGTTACTAAGTTAGGGCCCTAGGTTACTAAGTTAGGGCCCTAGGTTACCAAGTTAGGGCCCTAGGTTACTAAGTTAGGGCCCTAGGTTACTATGTTAGGGCCCTAGGTTACTATGTAAGGGCCCTAGGTTACTATGTTAGGGCCCTAGGTTACTATGTTAGGGCTCTAGGTTACTATGTTAGGGCCCTAGGTTACTAAGTTAGGGCCCTAGGTTACTAAGTTAGGACCCTAGGTTACTAAGTTAGGGCCCTAGGTTACTATGTAAGGCCCTAGGTTACTATGTTAGGGCCCTAGGTTACTATGTTAGGGCTCTAGGTTACTATGTTAGGGCCCTAGGTTACTAAGTTAGGGCCCTAGGTTACTATGTAAGGCCCTAGGTTACTATGTTAGGGCCCTAGGTTACTATGTTAGGGCTCTAGGTTACTATGTTAGGGCCCTAGGTTACTAAGTTAGGGCCCTAGGTTACTAAGTTAGGACCCTAGGTTACTAAGTTAGGGCCCTAGGTTACTATGTAAGGCCCTAGGTTACTTTGTTAGGGCCCTAGGTTACTATGCAAGGCCCTAGGTTACTATGTTAGGGCCCTAGGTTACTAAGTTAGGACCCTAGGTTACTAAGTTAGGGCCCTAGGTTACTATGTAAGGCCCTAGGTTACTATGGTAGGGCCCTAGGTTACTATGGTGGGCCCTAGGTTACTATCTTAGGGCCCTAGGTTACTAAGTTAGGGCCTAAGATAGCTATGTTAGGGCCCTAGGTTACTAAGTTAGGGCCTAAGATAGCTATGTTAGGGCCCTAGGTTACTAAGTTAGGGCCCTAGGTTACTATGTTAGGACCCTAGGTTACTAAGTTAGGGCCCTAGGTTACTATGTAAGGGCCCTAGGTTACTATGTTAGGGCCCTTGGTTACTAAGTTCGGGCCCTAGGTTACTATGTTAGGGCCCTAGGTTACTATGTTAGGGCCCTAAGATAGCTATGTTAGGGCCCTAGGTTACTATGTTAGGGCCCTAAGATAGCTATGTTAGAGCCCTAGGTTAATATGTTAGGCCCTAAGATAGCCATGTAAGGGCCCTAGGTTACTAAGTTAGGGCCCTAACATAGAAAAAAAATCTGTGTATATCCTTAATCAGCCACCGTATGTTTCAGTTCGCTTCAAAACTTCACGTTTATTTTTTACAAATAATTCAAATTGGAAATTATAAAACGGACAGCGATACACCACATGACACCACATGACATCACATGACACCACATGACACACAAACGGAGCGTATTCGAACCGCCAAGTTAATCCTCAAAGAAAATTGAAATAAAAACAATTGATGACAGTCACGTTATTCTAAATTTAAATCGTAGCTCGGTAAATGTGTACAGTGATCAAAGTGAATTTGATAAAATCAGTGGTAATAGAAACATTTATTGAGTATTTTACATTTTTCATAATTTTAAATTTCTTCGCCGTCTAATTTTGCTTTGTAAAAATGTTATATTTAAACAAATAAAATTATTTGATTACATCTCAACCGGAGCCGGAGGGATATTTCATAGTGATTTTTTTTTAAAACTTTTTTTATCAACGGTTATGTTATGTAAAATGTACTTTAATGTGTCTCCTATCTGATCTCTCTGTTGTAGTAAGAATAAATGTGTATACCATTGATAATAGAATATTGAATAATGGTAACTATTTGATCCTTTATAAATATACTTTAATGTGATTTTCAATTTCAATTAGAGGAAATGACGGAATACATTTGCCGTTCAGAAGAGGGAAAGCTTGCAGTATTTGTTCCGTGAACGAGATTTGTAGACACAATTTGTGCGCATGTAAGTTTTTTCTACATCACTGTTCGTTAACGTAGTGGACAATATGGAAATTAAATGTGTTTTAGTCTCAATGATATACCAACGGTGTTCTCCACCCTGGCTCTCACTTTGAGAACATTATATAACCTTAATTTGACCTAAATTTACCTGACGGGTGTCGTTGATAAACTAAAAGACGCTCACCGCCAATAACACCTGAACCAGGTCACTTTATCAACAACGTCCGTGTTCATCTATAATTTAACAATAGCGAGTCATGTTCTATAGGTTATGAGTAAGAATTGTTAGGGAAGTCGTGTGTTTGTTATAATGTATCAGTATATCACACATATACAATGTATCAGAAAATATTAATTTCTTTAGGATTGATGTAAACTAAGTATGCTGCGATGAATTGTGATTTTACATTAATGTAGACGCTACTACCAGTAAACAAACAATGTCCACGCCCAATCTGTAACCGACCCATTCCGTGTCATCTGATATACTTAACATACATCGTCTGACTATTTCAGCCAATACTACACAGACTTCGACTAGTCCGGGTATTAACCAATCCAACGTGAATCTTATAACAACCAAACCGACAACTAAAATCACCGACGCCGATTTCTGGAAACGGGTTCATCAAAAGGCATACGAACAAACTATCAATTATAGAAGAGTCGATGTCACCAAGACTACCGATACTACGACCACGCCCACAGTCCAACAACAACAGACAAACGTAGACCACTACGACTTCTTTAAACCAGTCACGCCTCCAAATATTGCAGAAAATGCGCATACAAACAACAACAACAACAACAACAAAGGAAATATAGTACAACAACCGACCAACACACACAGCGCTTACACTGGCCAATTACAATCAACCAACACATTCAGAGGGAACCAATCACAAAAACAAAACACACACAGCGCTTACCCTGGCCAAGCACAATCGACGAACACACACAGCGCTTACTCTGGCCAATCAGAATCAATGAACACATTCGGAGGGAAACAATCACAACAACAAAACACACACAGCGCTTACCCTGGCCAATCACATTCAACCAACACAAACAGCGCTTACTCTGGCCAATCACATTCAACCAACACAAACAACGCTTACTATGGCCAATCACATTCAACCAACACACACAGAGGGAACATTGACCAATCACAACAACAAAACACACACAGGGCTTACCCTGGCCAATCACAAGTGTCTGTTCCCCGATATAACTTGCAATCTACCCACCACATCCATCAAGCAACTCAGTCCAGTAATACCGGGTATATCACCAAGATACACAATGACAAACGGTTTCCACTGCCTACCCTATCTAGTCCATCTATTCAACAACAAAACTTAACGGAATTCAGCCAAACTTATGTTAATAATGCTGTTTCAAAATCTAGTCAACCATCGTACATCCATCTTAATTTCCAACCTACAAACGACGGAACTTCTTTTACGCATCAGAACATAGATTACCACGTTACAAAAACACAACGGGCAAATGACAATGGACAACGGAATGTTAAAAACGAGCGTAGCTATAACGGCTTTACGACCGATCCCATTACAGGAGAACTGGGAGTTACATCACAGCCGACAGTCAAAGGCATTGTCGGACATGACCCGGCGGCTGGTGATGTTAGTTACTTAATGCCAGGTCCTACCGCCATTGCAAGGTTTAACGAGAACGGGTTCAACCGACAATCTCGCAACATCAATATCAGAATTCCAGTACAGTCTCGATTCAATAAAAATGGAAGAGGACAGAACAAGCAGGCCTTCATTCAAAACAAATTTTCGAACAAATTGCAAAATAACCAGAAAAGGAATGAAAATAATATTAACACGTTCCGGCCTCAGCAACAAGCTACAAAGAATATGAAAAACCAGCAAAGCACTGGTTCTGGTCAAAATAGGAGACTGAGTTCTGTGCAGCATAAACAATTTAATACAGATTTAAAGAGTAAGTCAGTCAAGCCTAATCGGTTCATACCGTTCAGTGATTTAAACAACCAAGCTCAGAATATCGAGGACCCCAACAGAGTCGTCATTCCACACGAAAGTGAAAACTCCAGATTCTCGTTGTGTGAGTTGTTTTTTGTGTTTTGTTGTTGTTTTTGTTTTTTGCTTTTTTTCTGTTTTTTGTTTTTTGTTTTTTTGTTTTTTTTATCACAAGAAATGTGTCTCATCATTATCAAAATTGCTTGTTTTGTCGCATACTACATGTACCTTAGCAGTGTAGAAATTTTAACTCTTCAAGGAAATTTAGTCCCCTCGGTATTTTGAATTGACAAGGTTTTAAATGTTCAAAGAGAAAGTTGAGAAATGAATATAGTTTTCAGAAGTCGGCCAAGTTACCACTATAAAATATCACTTGTCTTAATCGTGATTATTCAAGGACCATAACTCCATTTTGCCCACCGTTTAATGATACGAGCGATTTCGGCGGGGAATTGTGGACTAACTGAATCGACTGTGTTTGGTTATAATGGTTTTGGTACTAAAGATAGTAAAATGACCCGAAGTTTGAAATTTAATTGAAACAGTTTCACATGATTCCGGATGTATAAATCTGCACATAAATGATGATATTGTATGGATAAGTTGCTAGGAAACGAAATCAAAAAAAAAAGTTTGACTTTGATTTATTACAGCTCTGGATACCGGAAAAAAGAACTTTGTGTTCAAAGGGCTTCCACAGGGTATGTATGTAATGTGAATTATTATTATTTTTTTTTTTTGACATTTCTGATATACTTCTCCTAGCTCTAAGTATCAGCTGAATTAAAAATGTACAGTAGTTGTTTATCGGTAAGAGACATTTCTCTTGTATCTTGTATTCCTCTCCTATGTTTAGGGTAACTCACAACGTATGGTTTTAATTCATTGTTTGGCGTGCAATGAGTTGTGTCTCGAAAATTCATTTGATGTTTTTTCTTTAATTTTTTTTCTTTTTTAATTAGAGGTCAGTAACAGAAGTTCAAACCTTCCAGGCAGAAAAGTCCAGCAGTTTGGTTCTCAGCAGCAAAACAATGCGCTATATAATACCAATAACTACCAGAATAGTTATACAACACCAAGACCAACACCAACAGCAGTAGGTAGGTAACAAAAACATCAAAAACAATTGGTCAGTAACAACACCAACAACAATTGGTCAGTAACAACACCAACAACAATTGGTCAGTAACAACACCAACAACAATTGGTCAGTAACAACACCAACAACAATTGGTCAGTAACAAAACCAACAACAATTGGTCAGTAACAACACCAACAACAATTGGTCAGTAACAACACCAACAACAATTGGTAGGTAACAACACCAACAACAATTGGTAGGTAACAACACCAACAACAATTGGTCAGTAACAACACCAACAACAATTGGTCAGTAACAACACCAACAACAATTGGTCAGTAACAACACCAACAACAATTGGTAGGTAACAACACCAACAACAATTGGTCAGTAACAACACCAACAACAATTGGTCAGTAACAACACCAACAACAATTGGTAGGTAACAACACCAACAACAATTGGTCAGTAATAACACCAACAACAATTGGTCAGTAACAACACCAACAACAATTGGTCAGTAACAACACCAACAACAATTGGTCAGTAACAACACCAACAACAATTGGTAGGTAACAACACCAACAACAATTGGTCAGTAACAACACCAACAACAATTGGTCAGTAACAATACCAACAACAATTGGTCAGTAACAACACCAACAACAATTGGTCAGGTAACAACACCAACAACAATTGGTCAGTAACAACACCAACAACAATTGGTCAGTAACAACACCAACAACAATTGGTCAGGTAACAACACCAACAACAATTGGTCAGTAACAACACCAACAACAATTGGTAGGTAACAACACCAACAACAATTGGTCAGTAACAACACCAACAACAATTGGTAGGTAACAACACCAACAACAATTGGTCAGTAACAACACCAACAACAATTGGTAAGTAACAACACCAACAACAATTGGTCAGTAACAACACCAACAACAATTGGTCAGTAACAACACCAACAACAATTGGTCAGTAACAACACCAACAACAATTGGTCAGTAACAACACCAACAACAATTGGTCAGTAACAACACCAACAACAATTGGTCAGTAACAACACCAACAACAATTGGTCAGTAACAACACCAACAACAATTGGTCAGTAACAACACCAACAACAATTGGTCAGTAACAACACCAACAACAATTGGTCAGTAACAACACCAACAACAATTGGTCAGTAACAACACCAACAACAATTGGTAGGTAACAACACCAACAACAATTGGTCAGTAACAACACCAACAACAATTGGTCAGTAACAACACCAACAACAATTGGTCAGTAACAACACCAACAACAATTGGTCAGTAACAACACCAACAACGATTGGTAGGTCCACAACACCCAACAACAATTGGTAGGTAACACACCAACAACAATTTGGTCCGTAACAACACCAACAAACAATTGGTAGGTAACAACACCAACAACAATTTGGTCAGTACAACACCAACACCAAGTTGGTCAGTAACAATCACCAACCACATTGGTAGTAACAACACCAAACAACAAATTGGTCATTAACAACACACAACAATTATCAGTAACAACACCAACAACAATTGTCGGTAACAAAACCAACACAATTGTGGTCATAACACACCACACAATTGGTAGGGTTACAAACAAACAACATTGGTCCAGTAAACCCACCAACAACAATTGGTCCGTAACAAAACCAACAACCATTGGTCAGTACAGCACTACCACATTGGTCCCAGTAACACCCCCAACAACATTGATAGGTAACAAACCCACAACACTTGTAGGTAAACGAACACCAACAACAATTTGTCAGTACAACAACCACACATTGGTCAGTAACAACACCAACAACAATTGGTAGGTAACAACACCAACAACAATTGGTCAGTAACAACACCAACAACAATTGGTCAGTAACAAAACCAACAACAATTGGTCAGTAACAACACCAACAACAATTGGTCAGTAACAACACCAACAACAATTGGTCAGTAACAACACCAACAACAATTGGTAGGTAACAAAACCAACAACAATTGGTCAGTAACAACACCAACAACAATTGGTCAGTAACAACACCAACAACAATTGGTCAGTAACAAAACCAACAACAATTGGTCAGTAACAACACCAACAACAATTGGTAGGTAACAACACCAACAACAATTGGTCAGGTAACAACACCAACAACAATTGGTCAGTAACAACACCAACAACAATTGGTCAGTAACACACCAACAACAATTGGTCAGTACAACACCAACAACAATTGGTCAGTAACAACACCAACAACAATTGGTAGGTAACAACACCAACAACAATTGGTCAGTAACAACACCAGCAACAATTGGTCAGTAACAAAACCAACAACAATTGGTCAGTAACAACACCAACAACAATTGGTCAGTAACAACACCAACAACAATTGGTAGGTAACAAAACCAACAACAATTGGTCAGTAACAACACCAACAACAATTGGTCAGTAACAACACCAACAACAATTGATCAGTAACAACACCAACAACAATTGGTAGGTAACAACACCAACAACAATTGGTCAGTAACAACACCAACAACAATTGGTCAGTAACAATACCAACAGCAATTGGTCAGTAATAACACCAACAACAATTGGTAGGTTACAAAACCAACAACAATTGGTCAGTAACAACACCAACAACAATTGGTCAGTAACAACACCAACAACAATTGGTAGGTAACAACACCAACAACAATTGGTCAGTAACAACACCAACAACAATTGGTAGGTAACAACACCAACAACAATTGGTCAGTAACAACACCAACAACAATTGGTCAGTAACAACACCAACAACAATTTGTCAGTAACAACACCAACAACAATTGGTCAGTAACAACACCAACAACAATTGGTAGGTAACAACACCAACAACAATTGGTCAGTAACAACACCAACAACAATTGGTCAGTAACAACACCAACAACAATTGGTAGGTAACAACACCAACAACAATTGGTCAGTAACAACATCAACAACAATTGGTCAGTAACAACACCAACAACAATTGATCAGTAACAACACCAACAACAATTGGTCAGTAACAACACCAACAACAATTGGTCAGTAACAACACCAACAACAATTGGTCAGTAACAACACCAACAACAATTGATCAGTAACAACACCAACAACAATTGGTCAGTAACAACACCAACAACAATAGGTCAGTAACAATACCAACAACAATTGATCAGTAACAACACCAACAACAATTGGTAGGTAACAAAACCAACAACAATTGGTCAGTAACAACACCAACAACAATTGATCAGTAACAACACCAACAACAATTGGTAGGTAACAAAACCAACAACAATTGGTCAGTAACAACACCAACAACAATTGATAGGTAACAAAACCAACAACAATTGGTAGGTAACAACACGAACAACAATTTGTCAGTAACAACACCAACAACAATTGGTCAGTAACAACACCAACAACAATTGGTCAGTAACAATACCAACAGCAATTGGTCAGTAATAACACCAACAACAATTTGTCAGTAACAAAACCAACAACAATTGCTCAGTAACAACACCAACAACAATTGGTAGGTAACAACACCAACAACAATTGGTCAGTAACAACACCAACAACAATTGGTAGGTAACAACACCAACAACAATTGGTAGGTAACAACACCAACAACAATTGGCCAGTAACAACACCAACAACAATTGGTAGGTAACAACACCAACAACAATTGGTCAGTAACAACACCAACAACAATTGGTCAGTAACAACACCAACAACAATTGGTCAGTAACAACACCAACAACAATTGGTCAGTAACAACACCAACAACAATTGGTAGGTAACAACACCAACAACAATTGGTCAGTAACAACACCAACAACAATTGGTCAGTAACAACACCAACAACAATTGGTAGGTAACAACACCAACAACAATTGGTCAGTAACAACACCAACAACAATTGGTCAGTAACAACACCAACAACAATTGGTCAGTAATAACACCAACAACAATTGGTCAGGTAACAAACCAACAACAATTGGTCAGTAACAACACCAACAACAATTGGTCAGGTAACAACACCAACAACAATTGGTCAGTAACAACACCAACAACAATTGGTAGGTAACAACACCAACAACAATTGGTAGGTAACAACACCAACAACAATTGGTCAGTAACAACACCAACAACAATTGGTAGGTAACAACACCAACAACAATTGGTCAGTAACAACACCAACAACAATTGGTCAGTAACAACACCAACAACAATTGGTCAGTAACAACACCAACAACAATTGGTAGGTAACAACACCAACAACAATAGGTCAGTAACAACACCAACAACAATTGGTCAGTAACAACACCAACAACAATTGGTAGGTAACAACACCAACAACAATTGGTCAGTAACAACACCAACAACAATTGGTCAGGTAACAACACCAACAACAATTGGTCAGTAACAACACCAACAACAATTGGTCAGTAACAACACCAACAACAATTGGTCAGTAACAACACCAACAACAATTGGTCAGTAACAACACCAACAACAATTGGTCAGTAACAACACCAACAACAATTGGTCAGTAACAACACCAACAACAATTGGTCAGTAACAACACCAACAACAATTGGTAGGTAACAACACCAACAACAATTGGTCAGTAACAACACCAACAACAATTGGTAGGTAACAACACCAACAACAATTGGTCAGTAACAACACCAACAACAATTGGTCAGTAACAACACCAACAACAATTGGTCAGTAACAACACCAACAACAATTGGTCAGTAACAACACCAACAACAATTGGTCAGTAACAACACCAACAACAATTGGTCAGTAACAACACCAACAACAATTGGTCAGTAACAACACCAACAACAATTGGTAGGTACTAACACCAACAACAATTGGTAGGTAACAACACCAACAACAATTGGTCAGTAACAACACCAACAACAATTGGTCAGTAACAACACCAACAACAATTGGTCAGTAACAAAACCAACAACAATTGGTCAGTAACAACACCAACAACAATTTGCCAGGTACAACACCACCACAACAATTGGTCAGTAACAACACCAACAACAATTGGTAGGTACAACACCAACAACAATTGGTCAGTAACAACACCAACAACAATTGGTCAGTAACAACACCAACAACAATTGGTCAGTAACAACACCAACAACAATTGGTCAGTAACAACACCAACAACAATTGGTCAGTAACAACACCAACAACAATTGGTCAGTAACAACACCAACAACAATTGGTCAGTAACAACACCAACAACAATTGGTCAGTAACAACACCAACAACAATTGGTCAGTAACAACACCAACAACAATTGGTCAGTAACAACACCAACAACAATTGGTAGGTAACAACACCAACAACAATTGGTAGGTAACAACACCAACAACAATTGGTCAGTAACAACACCAACAACAATTGGTCAGTAACAACACCAACAACAATTGGTCAGTAACAACACCAACAACAATTGGTCAGTAACAACACCAACAACAATTGGTCAGTAACAACACCAACAACAATTGGTAGGTAACAACACCAACAACAATTGGTCAGTAACAACACCAACAACAATTGGTCAGTAACAACACCAACAACAATTGGTAGGTAACAACACCAACAACAATTGGTCAGTAACAACACCAACAACAATTGGTAGGTAACAACACCAACAACAATTGGTCAGTAACAACACCAACAACAATTGGTCAGGTAACAACACCAACAACAATTGGTCAGTAACAACACCAACAACAATTGGTCAGTAACAACACCAACAACAATTGGTAGTAACAACACCAACAACAATTGGTCAGTAACAACACCAACAACAATTGGTAGTAACAACACCAACAACAATTGGTCAGTAACAACACCAACAACAATTGGTCAGTAACAACACCAACAACAATTGGTAGGTAACAACACCAACAACAATTGGTCAGTAACAACACCAACAACAATTGGTCAGTAACAACACCAACAACAATTGGTCAGTAACAACACCAACAACAATTGGTCAGTAACAACACCAACAACAATTGGTAGGTAACAAAACCAACAACAATTGGTCAGTAACAACACCAACAACAATTGGTCAGTAACAACACCAACAACAATTGGTCAGTAACAACACCAACAACAATTGGTCAGTAACAACACCAACAACAATTGGTCAGGTAACAACACCAACAACAATTGGTCAGTAACAACACCAACAACAATTGGTCAGTAACAACAACACCAACAACAATTGGTAGGTAACAACACCAACAACAATTGGTCAGTAACAACACCAACAACAATTGGTAGGTAACAACACCAACAACAATTGGTCAGTAACAACACCAACAACAATTGGTCAGTAACAACACCAACAACAATTGGTCAGTAACAACACCAACAACAATTGGTCAGTAACAACACCAACAACAATTGGTCAGTAACAACACCAACAACAATTGGTCAGTAACAACACCAACAACAATTGGTCAGTAACAACACCAACAACAATTGGTAGGTAACAACACCAACAACAATTGGTCAGTAACAACACCAACAACAATTGGTCAGTAACAACACCAACAACAATTGGTCAGTAACAACACCAACAACAATTGGTCAGTAACAACACCAACAACAATTGGTCAGTAAGAAAACCAACAACAAATGGTCAGTAACAACACCAACAACAATTGGTCAGTAACAACACCAACAACAATTCGTCAGTAACAAAACCAACAACAATTGGTCAGTAACAACACCAACAACAATAGGTCAGTAACAACACCAACAACAATTCGTCAGTAACAAAACCAACAACAATTGGTAGGTAACAACACCAACAACAATTGGTAGGTAACAACACCAACAACAATTGGTCAGTAACAACACCAACAACAATTGGTCAGTAACAACACCAACAACAATTGGTCAGTAACAACACCAACAACAACCATAGCAGAAGCAACCACAAGTACCAACCACCACAACTAGTTCCACCAACAATTTTCACGTATTGACAAAACATTAAAATAATCAGATCCGCCGCCACAATTGACACCTTGGTAAAAATGTTTTTGAAATGTGTGTTACAGGACGCGTACAAGATATTTGTGTGGATACCGACCCGTACTGTGAGGGATGGATAGTGTACTGTAAGGACAATGTCCACGTATTTGAAAACTGTCGAAAGACCTGTGGTACCTGTACGGTTCCACTTCCACCAGGTACGTATAAAGATTGGAATATGGCTTTGAGAGCCGAGTTTTAAAATATCAAATTGCTTGTTTAGGTCTGTAATGAATCATAATTGAAATACTTTCAACTCACCATGGAATTAGGAAAAAATAACATCACTATTTTGTTCTAGTTTCATATGTCTATGAATTAGGAAAGATTGATAGAGTCCATCTTGTGTAGGTATATGGGATCGGGAAATTCTACCTGAGGTTCTGGAATTTGGGTCAGAACCGAGGCTTGCCGAGGAAATATTTATCTGTCACCCAAATTTTATTCATATCGACTGTATGCTACCATTAAGTAACAGTTCAATGTTTATATTTACATTTATAAAGATTGTTTTATTAACTATTGGTTATGACGCGTTTAAATTTTCCGCTTAACCTATCACTGACGTATAATAATAGAATCTTTCACCCCTTTTTGGGTAAGAAAGGGGAATCTCAACCCAAGGGGGGATTGTTAAAGCCCCGTGTTTGGGAACTTAACAATCTCCCCGAGGGTTGAGATCCCCCTATCTCATCCCAAAAAGGGGTGAATAATTATTTTTCTCCTACCCTGTTTTCCAATCGAAGTGTGAACCAAATCCAAACGTATGAAAACAACACATGGACGGCGGATGGCTGTTGTGATAAGGCTGCAGCTCAAGTTCAAGTTCTTTATTTCCTTGAGCCTTACGGCTCATCGGTTCAACAAATATATACATGAACAGAAATGATACAATACAAAACCACACACTCGCATACACACACACAACTGGACTAACACATACATTGTACAACAGGTAGAGTGTAGGACATTTTTTTATACTAAAAAAAAATCTGTTCTTTGTTTATTACTGTATTTAATATATTTTGCTAAATTTGAAAGATCTTTTTTGTTAACTGTTTCTAGAAGTTGAATAAATTTGTACATACTAGGTTTATTATAATAATATTTTTTAATAAAACGTTTTCTTAGGTCTAAATGAAATTCACATTTAATAATAAAATGAAATTCATCTTCAATGTCTCCACTGTTACAATAGGAACAAATTCTTTGATTTCTTTCTAAGTTATTAAATCTACCAATTTCAATATTTAATTTATGAGATGACAATCTAATTCTAGCTATTTCTTTTAAATTAGAAGTACCTATTGGTTTTGATAAATATGGCTGCAAGTAGAACTTTTCACTAATAAACTTGTACAGCGAACACTTGGAAGATGAATTGATTTTTTCTTTACATTCTTGTATAAATATATCACATAGTCTACATTTAACAATATTCATAATATAATCAGCTGTATAAATATCCCCATTTTGCCATATATACCCAACACCCATTCTATACAGTTCTTTTTTAACTTCATTCAGCCATTCATTCCCGTTTTCTAACATATCTTGATAACAAGCATTTAACACACAGTTATCGGTTTGTTTTAATTTCAACCAATATTTAAAAATTCTAAATTTTCTCACTATTACAAAAGGTAATCTCCCTAATTCTTGGTAAATCATACAATTAGAAGTACTTTTCTTAACCCCCAATAATCTTTTTAAAAACTGTAAGTGGATTTTCTCTATATCCGGTGCTTTATGAAAACCCCAAATTTCAGCCCCATAGTTAAATATACTACCGACGTATGTATCAAAAATATGTAATTTGGTTTCAACGTTAAAACAATTTTTCTTTGATACTCCAGAAATTGAAAATAATGCTTTTCTTCCTTGTTCAGCAATTTTTTGTCGAGTTTTCTTAAATTTACCATTAAAATTCATTTGTATCCCCAGATAATTAAATTCATCTACGGTTTCTAATACACATCCGTCATATCTTTTCTTAATTTACCACCGTTTCGGAAAACCATTACTTTAGTTTTGGTAGTGTTTACAGTAAGGTTCCATTTCTTTGTGTAAAGTAATAAAGTATCTAACATTTTTTGCAGTCCCTCGGGAGTTTCTGCCAGTAAAACCATATCATCAGCATACATAATTAAAAACAAGTTAATAGTATATAACTCAATAGATGGACATTCTTCTGTTAGGAAATTCATTTCACAGTCGTTGACATACATGGAAAACAATAATGGTGACATTATTTCACCTTGGAATAACCCATTTTGACATTTAAAAAAATCGGACATATTATTATTATAATTGACACAACATTTCACATTTTTATAAAGTGCTCTTATAATATTCAACATTTTCCCTTCAACACCTTCTTTAATAAGTTTGTACCACAAATTTTGTCTATTTATAAAATCAAAAGCATTCTTGTAATCAATAAAACAGCAATATAGTCTTTTCCTATTTTTTAAAATTTTACTTATTAAGGTTTGTAAAACAAAAATGGCGTCTACAAAAGATAAGTTTTTCTTAAAGCCAAGCTGAGCGTCACTTAATTAAGAATAATCACTATCAAATTTCATTAGGCGCTCATTTAAGATTGATGTAAAAATTTACCTAAACAACTAACTAGTGTGATGCCCCTGTAATTATTGGTATCATTTTTATCACCTTTCTTGAAGATAGGTATAATATTGCCTAATGACCATGATGAAGGATAAAAACCAGATTTAAAGATATTATTGAACAATTTGACTAAGCAAGGCAAAAGTACCTCTTTTCCTTTAATAAAATACTCATTTAATAGTAAGTCTGGCCCACAAGCCTTAGAATTATTCAAGTTTCTGATAGCTTTAAGAACTTCACTATCAGATATCTGATTATCTAATTCATGAAACATATTATTTGGTACATTTATGTCATAATCATTTAAAAAATCATTGACCATTGGATTATCCACAGGTTCTGTTGTTGATAATTCACTAAAATAATTGTAACAATCTTGTTCGTTAAGATTACCATGAACAATATTTTTCTTTCAGCATACGCTTAACACCTTGTCAAAAAGAACATCAAACACCCAGTTAACTCTGATAATCAATACTTATTTTAATTTCTTTGGTGAATAATATTGATATTAAGATTCAAACGTTCCGGGTCAGGTCATAGTGACGTCACCCTATCGAGAACAAGAGCACGTTCAAAGACCACGTGTAGCTTGTCTTTTCCCTAGGGTGAGCTAAGAAAATCTCACCCCGGTAAAACTGCAGATATCCCTGTCCAGGGTGAAAGAAAAATGTATCTCGCATATGCAAAGGTGTATTAAAGCATTGTCTGTGTACATTCTGTGGATATGACTTTGTAAAACATTAGAAATTTAAATCTGAAAGACAAATTCAACATAATCTACCAACAATTCATTTTCAAAAAAAAAAAAAATTTAAATAAATAAAAATTAAGAAATAAAAAGAAAATATTTTATTCTGAAAAATAATGGTTCATGAGATATTTATTTATTCATCTAATGTAAAGTCAACTTTGTTCCTTATTTAATTATCATTGTCTTTATCACTTTAATTTATCTTGAATTAAAATGTATTTTATTCGTGATATATACATGTTAAAATCCATACTCCTATCACAGATTTACCACGTGCTCCCCCACAGTAATAAACCATTAAAATATTAAATTCCTTTGTGAAAATTAAGAGATGACTTGAACGTTTTTCCACTTCAGTTATGATAGATATTTAACGAGACTATGTTAGTTACGTGTGTAGTTCCTTCCCTATCGTGACATCCGGTCTCTCCTACACCGCGGTATCATTCATTACCTCCCTGTACATGTGTTCTGCTTTAAACGACATCTTTTGATCATTGCTACATTAATAAATCAAGCTGATGATTTGGCTGTGTTCTAAGATTGTTTTGTTTAATGACTGGTCATTTTATCAACAAGCCTTACATGCTAAAGTTTAAAATGGCTAAAGACGTTTGTGTTAATTTTATTTTTGAATGCCATATTTAAAAATCGTTCGAATTTGAAGTGGCGTCAATGCTTTTAACTCTTATTTGTTACATCACCTTACACTTCTACTCTCTTTAATATTCATAGTAAACAACAAATCGCCTTGGTACATTGTTGTGGTCAGATGACGTGAATGCTATGGTCACCCAAAATTATTTTCACCATATATTTTGTGTGGGAAATCGTTCGTGATTCCACTTCGTTTGCAGTACCACCAACATATTTATTATAATTGCTTTGATCGATTTGTCGTTAAACAGTACAAAAAAGCAACATTTAAACTGGTCATGTATAAAGTGACGGAATACCTTAGGACATCTCGCCATGTCAGTCAATCGGACACATGTCAGTCAATCAGACACATGTCCGGACACATGTCAGTCAATCGGACACATGTCAGTCAATCAGACACATGACCGAACACATGTCAGTCAATCGGACACATGACCGAACACATGTCATCAATCAGACACATGTCAGTCAATCGGACACATGTCAGTCAATCGGACACATGTCAGTCAATCGGACACATGTCAGTCAATCGGACACATGTCAGTCAATCAGACACATGTCCGGACACATGTCAGTCAATCGGACACATGTCAGTCAATCGGACACATGTCAGTCAATCAGACACATGACCGAACACATATCAGTCAATCGGACACATGTCAGTCAATCGGACACATGTCAGTCAATCGGACACATGACCGAACACATGTCAGTCAATCGGACACATGTCAGTCAATCAGACACATGACCGAACACATGTCAGTCAATCGGACACATGTCAGTCAATCGGACACATGTCCGAACACATGTCAGTCAATCGGACACATGTCAGTCAATCAGACACATGACCGAACACATATCAGTCAATCGGACACATGACCGAACACATATCAGTCAATCGGACACATGTCAGTCAATCGGACACATGTCAGTCAATCGGACACATGACCGAACACATGTCAGTCAATCGGACACATGTCCGGACACATGTCATCAATCAGACACATGTCAGTCAATCAGACACATGTTCGGACACATGTCAGTCAATCGGACACATGACCGGACACATGTAGTCAATCAGACACATGTCAGCCAATCAGACACATGTCAGCCAATCAGACACATGTCAGACAATCAGACACATGTCAGCCAAGTTGCTCGAGAATGCAATACGATGCTTTATCAAGATATGTTATTTATGACGCTGTTTGAATATTATGGAATAAGAAGCGATTTGAATGACAGGGAATCATACCTTAAGCGTGCTCTGGTTGTGATACAGAAATGTAATGCACCGATCGATGATTGTTAATCTTCGTTACATAAGTCATCATAACGATCGAAACAAAATGTTTTCATAATATTATGTTATTTGTTTTATAATATGCCCACTCATCTATTTCAGACACATCTACAATGTCTTCAAACTATGGTCGTGCGGCTATTGCCAGCCAGTCTGATCAGGGAGCAGGGACATGGAATGGTCTACAGGTGACCACCGCGAAGACGACAGCCCACCGGCTGGCCAATTTGTGGATAGAGTTTCCTTCAAATACCACAACGACACAGACAACAACACAGACAACGAACGCGACGACGCCTGCCATGCCTACAACTAGAACGGCTGCCTGGACAGCGACCCCGGTCGGGACAAGCCAGGGTCAGCAATGGAGTAACAATGCTGGAGGGGGCTGGAACACCACACCACAAACTTGGAAGTCACAAACAGATCAACAAATACAGCAGCCGTCTCAGAATCAACCCAGTTATCAGTATAATCAGCAACAACAAGCTTATCAAGGCACAAGTTACCAATCCTCTAATCAACAAGTTTCCACACAGCTACCTTCTAACTACCAATTTCCACCACAACAAATCCCCCCAAACCGTTCCTCTGGACAACCTTCACAGCCTCCTCGAAAGCAATCACCAAATCAACAGGGCCGACAACAACGACCTTCTCAGCAGCAGCAGCAGCGACGACAGGGAAACCGCCAACCCTCTCAACAGAATCAGAAACCATTCATTCAACAACAACAACAACAACAACAACAACAACAGCGACCTATTCAGCACATTAATGTTCCCATGCATAACCAACAAAACGGCTACCAAGCACAGTCGCCTGGACGTGACGAGAGAAACAAGAGCCCGCCACAGGGCAATACTAGGTTCCGGAAGAATCGTGCAATGAGACAAAATAGGAACAGGAAGAATAAGAGCAACAAGAATATACTGACGAATTATTCGCCCTGGGGACCTGCAGGACGTAATAACGGGAAAGCATTTTTGCCAGCACCAACAACAACCACACAGAAGCCGAGCACGACCACAGGGGGCTGGGTGACCATTGACGCAAAGAAGCTACTTATACGGGACAAGTCAAACTTACTTCAGCAGACAGGGTCGGCTGCTGGAAAAGTGTCAACAGCATCGCTGAAAGAACTAGTCACAACAACTCAGCCTGTGCCACATCCTCCTGTGGCACACCAGCCTTCGCCACATCCTCCTGTGACAAACCAGCCAGCGCCCCATCCTCCTGTGGCAAACCAGCCAGCGCCCCATCCTCCTGTGGCAAACCAGCCAGCGCCCCATCCTCCTGTGGCATACCAGCCTGCGCCACATGTTCCTGGGTATCCCCAGTCCGTGACAAATCCATCCCCATATTACCAACCTGACCCTTTTAATACTGGAACACAGCCATTCCTTCCACCCTCCCCGCCGCCGACTCCGCCTATGGACCCATTTTTTTCGACCTGTAACGATGCGGACCCTCAGTGCCCCACGTGGGCAGCAAGTTACTGTGGACACAATCAGTATGTAGATCTCAATTGTGACTACTCATGCGGTCGCTGCCATCAATTACTATTTTAGGGGACGACAACGTGGACACTCTTTCCGACACTGACACATCTCAGCAATAGTTACGGTGCTCGTGAAACTATGGTGACGGTTGTGTTAGGTGGGGGTAGGTCGGTATGCTTCTGAATATCTGATTACGTTTTGTAAAAAACGATCATGACGTTTAAGAAAGAATTTCATATCTGGTCGATCTGCAAAAATATTCTTCAGAGCATATATGTAGCTAGATGATTCGAGTGTTGAGTGACTGTGTTTGTGAGCAGTGTTTAAATTCATTCGCCAAAAAAATAGATGTTTTAATTGCAGATTGTACACACAAACAATAGAAACCCTACATGTGATTTATCACAGCATTGTTTATAGGGCAATCTTAGCAATTCAAACAACTCCTATTAAATTTTGGATTCAATACTGGTGAATTAGTCTATGCAATGTAATTGTATTGTATTTCGTGTGTGTCCGAAACTAGTAGATACCACGTGACTGAGACACATGGTGATATATGTCACTAGTTCGTGCAAGGTGTCTGAGACGCTGGACGGGATATACAGCAAAACTTTCACTTTAACCACCTCTGGAAAATATCGATAGTTCAGTCACTGTCACTTTGTAAATAATTGGTGTCCTTGACCAAAGGATATTTAGATCGTATTTAGATCCTGGTATTACAGGTGCCCAATTGTTTGTGTGTAATAGATATGTCAGGCCATTTAGATCATGTTGTGGTACACATTTTTAAGGACATCCCATTAAAAGAACATTTAGTTTTTCAATTTAACTTGACATCTGATCTTGAGGTCAAGCTAAACTGTCTGGCTCTTATTTTGGTTGTCCTACCTCTGTAATCTTAAAAAGACATTTGGTCAGGAGTTCTTCCATACACCAATCACAATTCTAGTGCCTTCGATGTTACCTTGACACATCCAGGGCAGCAGAGAGCTAAAGTAAAACGTTTTCCTGGAGTCTCGGTGATAACGGATACATTTCACACAGATGAATCATTGTTTATTTAACGAATGGGTTTGAAATAAACTATGCGACAAAGTATACTTCTGACATATTCCTTTTTTATATTCAATTTACCTTCAAAAACCTTTGAAACGGACATGTATCCAAAATTACCATATCTACAGACTTAATTATCTGTATATTTATTTATTCAATCGCGGACTTGTTGATTTCTATTTCTAGCGTCCTAACAATAAACAGATATGGTTATTTATGTAAGGCATTTTTAGGGGACATGAGATGCGACTGATCAAAGTCGCTCGTAAATAATATCCAGGTAAATAATCCGGCATAGTGTACATACGTCAGAGGATATTGCAAAAGTTCTTGATCAGATAAACTAAAATGAAAATTGTTTTTAAAAAATCAAAAGGCAACGTTCAATTCCTACTCTGTGGCATGGTAAACATTAAAAGAAATATTTTATGTTGTCTTTCTTTATGATATTTCAGATTAAAAATGTATACTTATCATCAAACGCTAATCCTAATTATAATTAACAAGGAAATGAGAACAAATCAAAAGTCTATGCATGCAAAGGAGAGTTCTCTTTAATAAAGTAAACACAATACTATGCTCATTTATGTACGTCCCTGCTATGTGTTGTTGACATTTTTTTCAAATTCATTAATACTCAGAGTTAGATTTATTTTCAAAGAATTGTTAACTCCCCTTATGCCATGTTTGAGATATTATAGTAGTGCTTCGATCTTAGACCCTCGTTAAGCACCTTGCTCTGATTGGCTGAAAAACACACTGCCAATCTATCGCGCTTGCTTATTGGTTGATAAAAATAGAAAACGAAAGTAGCTCTTGATACAGAAACAGGTATATTTAACTTCCACTTCATCCACAACTTCACTGATAGATTTTATATTTAACGTTGATTTCGGAAATTCTTAACCTTCCATCTAAAGAACAAAAATCAAGTTTTATGTTTCTCAAACAAAATACTTTCGTTGTGATATCGTCACGTGGGATTTTTTGAAGACTGCGATCTTTTATTGTTGAAATGTTAATATTTATGTGGATATTCCTCCTAACTTATGTGTTGGTTTCATCAAGTTTCATTGTGATAAGAAAATGATTACAAGGCATCCAGTTGACCATTGACTTTTACCAATTTCAGAAGTCAAGTCACTATATTATGTCAAATAGACATGATCCTTCAAACTGAAGAGTCAAATCTGATTTTGGAGAGTCAAAAACATACTCTCAAGAGTCTACTGGATGTCCTTGATTAGACAACAGGAAGTATCTATATCAATTTCCTCTTGAACAGGTACAACATATATACATTTACACAGTAAAATACGTTGTTCAGAAACAAAACATTGACCTTTAAAAACATTCAACAACCTCAAATGTTTTTCACCTGTAAGAGTAGATAATACTGTATATATACATGAATATTCAAATACAATTAGAACCATTGACTATTATGTATACACAGCATCTAGGAATTTTAACCATTGTGTGGACACAGCATCTAAGAACCTTGACCACTGTGTGGACACAGCATCTAAGAACCTTGACCACTGCGTGGACACAGCATCTAAGAACCTTGACCACAGTGTGGACACAGCATCTAAGAACCTTGACCACTGTGTGGACACAGCATCTAAGAACCTTGACCACAGTGTGGACACAGCATCTAAGAACCTTGACCACTATGTGGACACAGCATCTAAGAACCTTGACCACTGTGTGGACACAGCATCTAAGAACCTTGACCACTGTGTGGACACAACATCTAAGAACCTTGACCACTGTGTGGACAGAGCATCTAAAAACCTTGACCACTGTGTGGACACAGCATCTAAGAACCTTGACCGCTGTGTGGACACAGCATTTAAGAATATTGACCACTGCGTGGACACAGCATCTAAGAACCTTGACCACTGTGTGGACACAGCATTTAAGAACCTTGACCACTGTGTGGGCACTTTATTTAAGAACCTTGACCACAGTGTAGACATAACATCTAAGAACCTTGACCACTGTGTAGACATAACATCTAAGAACCTTGACCACTGTGTAGACATAACATCTAAGAACCTTGACCACTGTGTAGACATAACATCTAAGAACCTTGACAACACTAGGGACACAGCATCTAGGAAGCTTGACCACTCTGCGGACACATAATCTTATAACCTTGATAATTGTTGGGAACAAACATTCTCTATACTGTATATCTCCCATCTAAGAACCTTGTCTAAACTGTGTATCTCTCATCTAAGAACCTTATCTATACTGTATACTCCCATCTAAGAACCTTGTCTGTACTGTGTATCACCTATCTAAGAACCTTGTCTATACTGTATATCTCCTATCTTAGTACCTTGTCTATACTGTGTATCTCCCATCTAAGCACCTTGTCTATACTGTGTATCTCCCATCTAAGAACCTTGTCTATACTGTATATCTCCCATCTAAGAACCTTGTCTATACTGTATATCTCCTATCTAAGAACCTTGTCTATACTGTATGTCTCCTATCTAAGAACCTTGTCTATACTGTATATCTCCTATCTAAGAACCTTCCTAAGGGTTTTTCCCCTTTTATCTAAAAACCCTTGCTTTACTTTATCCCCAATTAAAAACCTTGTCTATCTGTATTATTCCTTTAAAAAAAAAAAACCTTGCAATAATGTTATCCCCCCTACTAAAAAACCTTTCTATACTGAAAATTACCCTTTTTCTAAAAAACCTTGGCTTACGGGTTATCTCCATCTAAAAAAACCGTTCTATCCTTGGTTCCCCCCTCAAAATTGGGTCAAAATTATTTCCCCCTCTAAAAAACCTTTGTTATATGTATTCTCCTACTAAAAAACCGGGTCTTACTTTTTACCCCATTTTAAAAACCCTTGTCAATACTGTATATCCCCTTTTTAAAAAACCTTGTCTATACTGTATTCCCTTAAAAACCTTGTTAAACTGTTACTCCATCTAAAAAACCCCTTGATTACTGGTTCCCATCTAGAACCGTTTATACTGTTTTCCCCCCATTAAAAACCCTTGTCAAAAAGGAAATTCTCCTATTTTAAGAACCTTTTTCTTTTATGTATTTTTCCTATCAAAAACCTTGTCTAAAAGAAAAAAAATCCTTAAAAACCCTTGTCTAACTTATTCTCCTATCTAAAAAACCTTTCTAAAATGTATATTTCCCCCCATTAAAACCCCTTGGCTTACTGTGGTTCCCTATCTAAAACCCACAACCCTTTTGTCCCCTTCAAAAAGAAACCCCGGGTTACCCCAAAATCCGGGGCCTTTTGTTCCTTTGGGTTGGGGTTAATATTTATTTTTAAAACCCTTGCAAGGAAATTCCCCTTCCTTTTAAAGGGTTTGTTTAGAATTTTTCCCCCCATTGCCCTTTGCCCTTTGGGTGGGGTTTTGAAGCCTTGTTAAAACAAGCCCTCCGTTTTTCCGGTTTTTCCCAGAATTTATTTTTTTGCCTTGTCCAAAATTCCAAAAAAGAAAATATAATAATCAAAAATTGTTCTAACAATTTTTCCCCAAAAACCCCCTTTTCCCAAAAAAAACATTTTCCAATTTTGGGGCAGCTTTTCCCCGGGGTTTTAATCTTTTTTTAAAACCTAAACCCCCTTTTTGTTTTTTTTAAAATTTGAACCCAAAAAATCCTTTTGGAGTTCCAATTTTTTAAAATGGGTTTTAAAACCCTTAAAAAAAAGGGGCCGGAGTTTTTCCCCAATTTTTGGTTTTTTTATTCCAAAGTTAAATAGAAATTAAAAGTCCCCAATTTTTTAACCCTTAACCACTTGGCCCCCCTTGCCTATTACCTTTTCCTACCCTTTTCTTAATTTCCCCTATTTGACAAATTTTAAATAATTGGAAAACCTTGGCTATTTCCCTAATTAAAAATAATTTTGGACCTTAAAATTAAAATTACAGACCCCCCTTCTTCCTAAAAAAACCCAATTTAAAAAAACCAAAGGGCCCAAAGTTATTTTAAATTATTTTCACAAAAAACCCGTAAAAAAAAACCCCCAAAATTGCCAAAAAACACCCTTTAAATTTTTTCCTTTTACAGAAAAAAAAATTTCCAAAAACTTTACCTTCTTTATTAAAAATTTTTAAATAAAAAAAAACCCAAAAAAAAAAAAAGGGAAATTTAAAAAATTTACAAAAACCTTAAAAGGAAAAAATTTAAAAACTCTCCATTATTTTCTTTCAAAAAAAAAACCCCCAAACCAACCCCCCTTTTTATAAAATTTAAAAACATTTTTTAAAAAAAAAATTTTACTAATAAAAAAATTTTATATAAATTTATGAAATTTCCATTTTTTCCGTTATAAACTCTTAAAATACCTGTTTTAAAAGCCCCCAACATTTACATTCATTTTTTTACCACAAATTAAAAAGAAATTTAAATTTTCTATAAAAGAAAAAGCATTTTAAATTTTTCTTTTCATTTTTTAAATCAAAATCCGCCCAAGCCAAAAAATTCACTTTAACATATATTTCAAAAATTTTTTTTTTGGGTTTAATTTCTAAAAACTTACCATTTTAAAATTTATCATTAAATAAATCAATTTGAAGAAAAAAAATTGTAAGAAATTTAAATGTAAAAGGAAAGAAAAATTTTTATATTTTTTAAATTTTTAAATTTTAAATTAAAGGGGGGGTTTTTTTAGGGGAAAATAATTGTTTTTTTAGTGGGGATGAATAATTTTGTTTTTTCTTTTTTTTATTTCGGATGTTTTGTCCACCATATTTTTGGGTTTTTTGTCCACCCTATTTCGGATGCTTTGTCCATAATATCCTTTGGTGTTTTGTCCACTATTTTTGGATGTTTTGTCCAAAATATTTTCATGTTTTTGTCCATTTCCCTTTGGTGTTTTGGTCCCCATATCTTTGGATGTTTTGTCCAAAAAACTTTGGAGGGTTTTTGTCCAAAATATTTTTGGATCCTTGTCCAAAAAATATTTTTGGGATCCCTTTATCCTAATTTTTGGGAAAGCTTTTTTCCCCCATATTTCGGTGCTTTGCCACTAAAATCTTTCGGATGTTTAAAACATCCCCCCCAAATAAATCACACAAAAGGCAAAAATTGGCTTTTTTTTGCTTGGTCATCGGTGACTAATGTACTTCGTTGGGGGGAAAAAATCCATACAATGCAAAATTGGTTAAAAAAATGTTTGGAAATAACATTTTTTTTACTTTCGGGGGTAAAAAATGTACATGTAAAAATTTTTCATAGTTCCGGAAGGGCCCTTCTTTTATGGGGCCCTGCTTTGGCAATAACATTTTACTTTTTCAATTTACAAAATTTTACATTTCCCAGTTAATTTGCCCATTACTTATTTTTGTAAAAAATTTAAAACAAGCAAGTGACATTTAGGAAACTATATCAAAAAATTGAATATAAAAAAAATGTATAACTTTTCCCCTAAATATTTCTTTTCTTGAAAAAAGGGGGGGTTTGGGGGGAGGGCCTATCTACATGTAGTTAAAATTGGGATTTTAACTTCTTTTTTTGGTTTTTGGGTTTTTTTTTGGGGTTAAAATTGGTTTTTTAAATGTTTAAATTTTCTTAAAAAAAAAGGTGCAATGTGAAAAAATTTTTTTTTTTTTTTTTCTACCTACCCTATAAAAAATTAATTTGGTTTCCCCTTACCTACACCCTTAATAATTTTTTACCTGTTTATAAAACCCAATTAATTTAAAATTTTTCCGACTTTTTAAACTAAAAGTAAAAGAATGTTTTATGAGTCTTCATTTTATGTTGTCTACTACCCTTTTTAAGGTCACTGGGAGTTTTCCGGCTAGCCCCCTTCCAAAACTTTTAAATTTATTTTGGTTTTTTTTTTTTTTTTAACCCATAAATGCCCTGTGCTTTATCCTAAAATTGCCTTAGACCTTCAAACCCCTTTTCAAAAATTGTTTTGAAATTCCATGCAACCCTTGTTTTTTCCCCTTTACATTTTAAATCAGAAACCCCAAATTGGTCAAACACCTATGCTAAAAGGTTTTAAATTGTGATTGAAAGTTTAAATTTCGATGATGAAACTTGTATAACGTTTTGTCAAAGAAAGGGGAGACCGTACCCCCCCCAAAGAAGTTCTTTGCGATTGTTCGATAACTCTTGGGTTGGATTTTCCGGGGTTTTGTGGGCCCTGCAATTTGGGGTCGGGTCAAGTTTTTTTCCCCAATTTTTTTTATAAAATATGACAAAAAACATTTTTGGTTTTCTACGAGGGGAACAAAAGGAGTTCTTTTTTTTTGGGTCGTGGCAAAATTTTGGCTTTTTTTTTGGGCCCCCGGAGAAAACTTTTCGCCGAAACCTCTGCTCCCCTTTAAAGCGTCAGGCTTATTGAAGGGTTCCATGATTTGGGCCCTTTAAAAAACCTCTTTTGGGGTTGAATTTGTTTTTTACAAAAATTGTTTCCTTTTTTACTCTTGCTGAAAAAATTTGGTTTTGTTTAAAGGCGCTTTCGAGCTTTCCATCATTTTCTTTTTTTAAAATGGAGGGATTTCTTTTCTCAGGCCCCAAAACCTGATATTACCAAAGCATTTGGGTATAAACGTTTTTATAAAAGATTCAAATACCAAGCTTGTAAACCTATTTTTTTGAAAAAAGTATTTTTAAATTTGGCCGCTGGAAGTGGTTTGGTGCAAACATTTTTTTAACAGATCGTGGGGTATAGAGGTTTTCTTTTCTTAGCAATTTGGCAAAGGGTTTTAAATTTTGGGGGTTTTTCCGTAGTTACTAAAAGGAATTTGGTATAATGGGGGTGAATGCTGCTGTGTTTGTACATTGTCGTCGACACCCCACCCCTGTGATGGGTTTAAAATCAGGGTTTGGGTTTCCTATTTTTCCATGGGGTTTTTCCGGTTCACCCAAATTTCTTCCCCTTTTTTCATCTGTTTTCATCCACAAAATCTTGTGGGGGGGTTCGTTGGTGCGCCCCGGATCAAAAAGGGTTTACCCTGTTTCATTTCCCCCGAGATCTGACTTGTTTGTTATTTGAACAACCCCTATTTTTGAATGTGGGTTTGGGTAGCGGCTCTCAATGTGAAACGGCCCCAAACCCCCTTTTTTGTTTAGTTTGGAAAGCATGTCCTGGGGTACTTGGGTAAGAAAAACCCAAAAACTCTTCCCCCTACTCAAAAATTTGTTTTTCCCTCTTGATTTTGTCTTTTTTTATTGATGCTGAGAAATTTCAGGTTTTTTTTGCTAATTTCTTGTTTTCTCAAAATTTTTAAAAGGTTTTGGTGAGTGATGACAAAAAGTCTACTGGAAAAAAGATTTTTTTGGTTTTAATGTTGCTTCTACGGCATTCTCATTCTTTTCCAAATAAAGGTAAAATTTGGTGAATTTTGGTTTTTTGTTTGTGAAAGGGGGGGGTCATCCGGTTTTCCCCAATCATTCCCGCTGGGAATTAATCGCCCCAGTCTGTTGCCCGGTGCAGTACTTTGCGAAGTCCTTGCAAATCAGGGCCTTTAACCCTTTTTTTTCACCCACATTATTTGGGGGGTATGAATTTGTGTGACCCCCTTTTTATCGGCCCCATTAATTTAAAGGTTGACTAAGGGTTGAATAAAGTTCTGCCCTCGGGCCGACAAAAAGGGGTCGAGGTGCCCCCTCCGGTGAAAATTTTCCTCTAACAAATTTTTGGCTTTTTCTGTTGCGCTTTGTTTCTTAAATTGGCAAGGCTTCATCCTTTTGAGCACTCCCCCCACAAGTAGGATTTATTTGTACCCCTCTTTTGGTGGTAGGAAAACCTCCAAAAATATCCAATGCCATCGCCCCAAAAACTTCATAAACAGGGGTTTTTGTAGGGAAGGGTTTTTCCATGAACACCCCTTGTTTTTTGGAAAGGGCCCTGATTGCACAAAAGCTTGATTTTTGGAAACATTTTTGGGCCAAAAGAATTTGGTTTTTATGGCTCTAGGTTTTCTCTTGACCTTGATGTCCTCCCTTTAAATAAATCATGAAAAACCTTTAAAAGACTTAATCCCCGTACGGGCGGGGTTATGGTATTTTTGGGATAAGTCGGTCAGTTTTGGGAAACCCTTACGGTTTTTCTCTGTAAAATGAATGAACCCCACCCAAGATTTCGTAATTGTACTTTCTGCTACAAATTTTTCTCCCCAAATCTTTTTTGCATGGGACCTTTTCCAGGGAAATTTGAAACTAATAAGGGGCCCACAGAAGTTGGGCTTTGTTCCAAAAGTTTTTTCCCCAATTTTGGGTTCTTGTCTTTATTTTCCCCAAACAATTCTTTTTTGGTCTTTATTTTTCCATCATTTCATCAATCCCAGAGAAAACTGGGGAAAATGAAAAATTTGTGCTGCTCTTCTGTTTGGTACTAAAAGGGGTCCACTGTAAGCTGCAGGTAAACCCCTTGGAAATTCTGGATTTTGGCCCAGCTTCACCCTTGGGAAAAATCTTAGCTGTAAAAGGGGGTTGCCAAAAACCTCTGGAATTTCATCTTCAGTACCTGGAGGGGGTTTGACTTCATATTCTCTTCTGGAAAGCCCTTGCATTTGGTTTTTTTTCCCACTTATGTTTGATTTGGAAGTTGTACCCTTGGATTTGGAAATACCCCCATTTTCCTACCCTACTATTCAAGTTTTTGGACTCCTGAAACCCTTGACACTGATGTTGTCATATAAATGAATGCAGCAGACTCTAAATATGGCCTAAACATTTTAAATTTTCTACCAACCCAAGGCTTTTTTTTCGTTGATATGGCCCCAAATTTTTCTCTCCCCGGTTTTTTGGGAAATTCCCCCTAATTTCTATAGCATGTTCTTCTTGCCCTTTTTATCTAATTTTTCCTGAGGATCCTATGGCAGAGCTGAGGCATCCCTTTGGAAAAAAATGAAGGACGATGAAAATCGGGGGAAAAACAAGGGGGTGCAGATACCAAGTTTTTTTTTAGGATGTCAAAAAAAGTTTGACAAAAGATCGGTCCATTAAAAATTTGCCTTTTTTTGTTCATGCTTAAGTGGTACTGCATTTAGGGAAAAATTTTTTTTCACAAATTTTCTGTAATAGTTCACATGCCCCAGAAATGAAACGAACTTGTTTTGCTGTTTTTGGTGTGGGAAATTCTGAAATTTCCTTTTTTTTTGCGTAATCTCACGATTCCCTCTTTTGAAAGGGGTTTTTGGCCAAAAAATTTACTTCTCTTTTTCAAACAAAGTTACATTTTGGGGTGGTTTTAAGTCCGGGTTTTCCATAGCAAGGTTTGAGAAAAAACTGTTTTAAAAGTTGGGGAAAATGCTCTTTTAAAAGTCCACTAATATGAGAATGTCCCAAAGGGACACCAAAGGGAAGGGGGAAATTCTATTTTTTAAGCCCTTTCCCATCAATGCTTGGGAAAAACATAGGGGCATTTTTTTTAACCAAAAAGGGAATTTGTTTGAACAAAAAAGACCCCCTTGGGGGGCCTTTATAAAAACCATTTTGGGGGTTGGGTTTTGGGAAATTAATGGTATTTTTGCCAAAAAACCCTCTAAAACTTTAAAATTTAAAAAAATTTTAGCTTTGGAGTCCGCAATTTTTAAACAAAAAAATTTAAAAGACGAGGGAAAAGGGGAGTGTAAAATTCCCGTAAAAAATATTCCCGTTTTCCTAATTAAACCCCAATCATATTCTGTTTGGGTTTGGGTTTAATTAAAACCCGACTTTTTCTTAAAAGCACTACAGGAGAAAGCCAACAGCTGTCCCAAATTTCCCTACAATACCCTGTGCTAACCTGTCTTTTTTTGATTTCTTTTTATTTTCTCATTTGTTCGGGGTGCGTCTATAAATTTTGGGGATGATACAGGTTTTGGAATTGCTAGTTGGGGGGGGATGTTGTGGTTTAAAAATTTTTCCTACCAATCCGGACAAATTTTTGCAAAAGTTTTTTTTTGTCCCTATCAAAATGAGAATTTTTTTTTTTTCGTCAAGTTTACTGTTTTTTAAAAAAAATTCCGAAATCTTTGGGGTATTTTCATAATTCTTTTTTCCCCAATAGCTGGCGACTTTTAAAAATGATTTTTCTTGTGGGTTTTTAGCTTTATTACAATGTATGGATGTTTTTGGTTTTTTTTTTTTTTTTATTTTTTTTTTTTTTTTTTTTTTTTTTTTTTTTTTTTTTTTTTTTTTTGTTTTTTTTTGTTTTTTTTTAATTCGGCCCAGGGGTTTGGGAAAATTTTAAAATGTTGGGGGTGGGTTGGGCCCCTTTTTGTTTGGAAAAAATGTTTTTGTTGGTAAGGGGTAAAACCCCAAAAAGGGTTTTTAAAAAATTTTTTTAAATAATTCTCCCTTTTTGTTTGGTAAAATAGGAAAAAGTTTGTTTGGTTTCTTAAAAAAATTAAATTTGCAAAATTTAGGGAATTTTTTTTTGGAATATCTCAAAACCTATAGGGGGGAATTTAAAAAACCCTTTTAAAATTTTGGGATACCCAAAATTTTTTTAAAATCTTCGTAAGGGGAAATTTAAGCAAAACCCTTGTAGAGTTTAAAAATTTTTAAACCCTAATTTTGCATTTTGTTTTGGGGAAAAAATTGCCAAAATGTAAATTTTTGGACCTCTTTTAAAAATTGAAGGGTTTTTTCCCCAAAAAGACCCTTTTAAAAAATTTTTTTTGGAAAAAAAATTAATTTTTTTTACAAAAAAAGACGGGGGGGAAATTTGAAAAAAAACAAATTTAAATTAAAATTTTTGGAATATCTTAATTTTCCTGTTTTAAAAGTTTTCAAAGAAATGAGGCGGCCCACGGAAAACTTTTTTGCAAGGGGTCCAAAAGGGGTGGGGGGAAAACATTTCCTTCCTTAACTAAATTTTTTAAAAATTCCCTTTTAAATTTGGGAACTGTATCCGGGGGTTTTAATTTCACCAAATTCTTAATTTTTCACCAAACCTTTTTTCAAAAAGAGAAATTTCCTTTGGCCCTTTTTCTTGGGTTTGAAAACCTTAAATTTTTTATTTAAAAAAAAAAAGCAAAGTTTTTTTAAACCCAACCATTTTATTTTTTTTGGGGGAAAAAAAACAAAAAATTTTTGGAATTAAAATGTAAAATTCCGGGAAAAATTAAATTTTCACCAAAAGTTTAAATTAAGAATTTGCCAAAAATTAATTTTTTTTCCACCTTGTCCTTTCAATTCCCCCCTTTTTAAACAAAATTTTTTTTTTGGCAAAAAAACAAGAAAATTCCATTGGTAGTTAAAAATTTTTAAAAAAATTTCAATTTAAAAGGGGGGGGCCCCCCGGTTCAAAAATTTCCGGGGTCCCCTTAAGGGATTTCTACCATTCCCCTTTTAAAAAACCTTTTCTTAATTAAACCCTTTTGGAATTTTTAATCCCCGCCCGGGCAGGTTTTGGAATTGGGTTTTTGAAAAATACCCCTTTTTTGTTTTAAAAAATCCCGGGCCAAAACCAAAATTCCCCCCTTTTTTGGGGTTTTTCTTTTTAATTCCCCAAAACCTATTTTTCTTGTGGTATTGAAGTCTTCCCGATAAAACCCCCAAGAAGTCTTTCTGGTTTCCAAAGAATTTTATTTTTATTTCCCATTAAAAATTTCCAAATTGGGGAAATTTTATTTAAAACCAAATTGGGTTTTCCATTTACAAACCTTCTTTCTGTTAAAATTTCCAATCCCCTTTTCCCATCTGTTTTTTCCCCCAAAACCTTTTTTCTTATATCCCCAAAAAAATGTTTTATTAATTACCCAAAACCCAAGTTAAATTCCCCCAAAAAATTTTTTAATGGTAATTTCTTAAATTTAAAAGATAAATTATCTAAAATTTTTCTGGGCCCCCTAAAACCCTGGGTTTTCCCAAAATTTTAAACCTTGGGTTATACTCTGTCCCCTTGGAACCTTTTTTACTGTATTTCCCCTTTTTAAACCTTTTCTTTAATTAACCCTATTGGAAAAATTGTCCCTTAGATTTTGTTCCCCTTTAAGAAGTCTAAAAATAAATTCCCAAATTAGAAACCTACTTAAATTGACCTTCTTCTAAAAAAACCTTTTTTAAACCCAAAAATTTTCCTTTTTTTGTAGGGGTTCCCCTTTCCCCAAAGTTTTTTCCCAAAAACTAAAACCTTTTTTACTTTTAAAATTAAGAACCCCTTTTCATACTGTATTCTCCTATCTAAGAACCTTGTCTTTTAAAATGTGTATTCCCCCTATCTAAAAACCTTTTTATAATGTTAAACCCATCTAAAAAACCTTTTCTAAAATTTTATTCCCACCCAAGAACCTTGTCTTTTACTTTTCCCCCTATCTAAGAAACCCTTTTTAAAGCTGTTTTCTCCTAATCTAAGAAACCCCGGGCTAACCCGTTTTCCACCAAGAACCCCCTTTTCTATAAATTTTCTCCCATCTAGGGCCCCGTCTTTACTGTATATCTCCCCCTTTTAAAAACCTTGTCTATTTTTGTATCCCCCATCAAAACCTTGGTTTTCTGTTTTCCTATCTAAGGGAAATTGTCTTTAAATGATATCCTCCTATTTAAAAAACCTTTTTTATTCTGTTAAAACTTCTAAACTAAGAACCTTGCAAACTGTGGGATCTCCCAATTTAAAAAACCGTTTTTAAACTTATATCTCCCCCAATCTAAAACCTTGCTTTCCCGTATATCCCTATTAAAACCTTTTCTATCTGTATATCTCCCATCTAAGAAACCCTTTTTCTATTTATTCTCCCATCTAAAAACCGTCTATAAAAATTTTTCTTCCTATCTAAGAAACCCTTTTCATACCGTTTCGCCCATCTAAAAACCTTGTCCCTTTTCGGGATATCTCCATCTAAAAAACCCTTTTCTATCTTTTATTTCTCCTATATTAAAAACTTTTATAAGTTTTCCCAAACTAAGAACCCTTTTCTTTTTCTGTTATCTCCTATCTAAAACCGGGCTTAATTTTTTTTCCTACTAAGAACCTTTCTATACTTTTTATTCCCCATCTAAGAACCTTGTTATAACTGTGTATCCCCCCATTTAAAACCTTTTTTTCCCTAACCCCCTTTTTAACCTTTTCTTCCGGGGCCCCCTATCTAAAAAACCTTTTTCTATCTGTTAAACTCCCCCCTAAGAACCTTTTTATACTGTTTTCTCCCCCTAAGAACCTTCTTACGTGTAAATTTCCATCTAAGAACCCTTTTCCCTTTTCTGTATTTTCTCCCATCTAAAACCTTTTTCCCATTTGTTGACCCTTTTCTAAGAAAACCCTTTTCTAAACGGGATCTCCATTAAAACCCTTGCTTTACTTTTTATCCCTTTTTCTTTTTTCCCCCTTAAAAACCTTTTCTATACTTAAAAACTCCCCATTAGGAACCTTTTCAAACTTTTATTCTCCCTTTAAACCTTTTTTAACCCGTTAAACTCCCATCTAAAACCTTTTCTTACGTAATTTTCCATTAAAACTTGGGCTATCGGGATATCTCCCATCTAAGAAACCTTTTCTAACCGGGATCTTCCATCCCAAAACCCTTTTCTATAAAATTTAATCCTACTAAGAAAACCTTTTCATACCTTATTTCCCCCCTAGAAAACCCTTGGGTTTTACTGTATTCTCCTATCAAGAACCTGGTTTTATGGGAATCTCCCCACTAAAAACCTTTCCATACCGGGTCTCCTATCCAAGAACCCCCTCCATACTGAAAATTCCCCATTAAAAACCCTTTTTGGTAAAATGTTATCCCTTCAAGAAACCTTTCTTTTTTATACCCCCGGGGAAAATTTTTAAAGTTCTCCCCATCTAAGAAAAACCCTTTTATATATGTGTATCTCCCCCTAAAACCTTGTCTTTAGGGATTCTCCCATTTAGAACCCCTTTTTATACTGGGGATTTTTCCCCATCTAAGAAAACCCTTTTCTTTTACTGTTATTCCCATCTAAGAACCTGTCTATACTATATATCTCCCATCTAGAACCTTGACTATACTGTGTATCTCCCATCTAAGAACCTTGTCTATACCCGTATTTCCTTCCCAAAAAACCCTTTTCTATTGGGTATCTCCCTTTTAAGAACCTTGGGCTTTAAAAATGTTATTTTCTAAAAAAGAACCTTTTCTATTTTCTGTTTCCCCCTTTTCTAGAACCCGGGCATTTTGTTTCTCCCCTTTTAAGAACCCTTGGGGTTAATTATATCTCCAAAAAACCTTTTTATCTGTAAAATTTCCCCCTTTTAAAAAACCCTTTTATAATGTTATCTCCAAATTTAAAAACCCTTTTTTTTTACTGTATTTTCCCCCCCAGAAAATTTCTAACGGGATATCTCCACTAAAACCTTGTCCTTTTTTGTAATCTCCCATCTAAAAAAACCCCTTTTCTATAAAAAGGGATTCCCCATCTTTAAAACCTTTTTCTATAAAAAAAACTATATTTTTCCATCTAAGAAACCCCCTTTCCGTATTCCCTATCTAGAACCTTTTCTATACTGTTATCTCCTATCTAAGAAAACCCTTTTCTATATTTTTATTCTCCAAAATAAAAACCTTTCTATAAAAGTATGCCCCACTAAGAAAACCCTTTTCTTAAAAACTGTTTCCCCCTATCTAAAAACCTTTTTTCTTATTTTATATCTCCTATCTTTAAAAATTTCTATACCGTATGTCTCCTATCTAAAAACCTTGTTTTACTGGGGTATCTCCCAAACTAAGAAAAATTTCTTTAGTAATTTTCCTATTTAAAAACCCTTTTCCCATAAATGTTTCTCCACTAAGGGAAACCCTTTCTATACGGGGTTTTCTCCCATCTAAGAACCCCGGGCTATAAGTGGGAATCCCACTAAGAACCCTTTTCTAACTCTATTCCCCCCTTTTAAGAACCCTTTTCTATACTGTATTCCCTAACTAAGAACCTTGCTATTACTGTGTTCTCCAAACTAAAACCCTTTTCTTTACTGTTATCCCTATCTAAGAACCTTTTCCATAATGTATTCCCCCTTTTTAAGAAAACCCTTTTCTATTTGTCTCCTATCTAAAAACCTTGGCTTTACTGTTAAACTCCTATTTTTAATTGTCTATACTGTAAAACTTCCCCCCTAAAAACCTTGCTAAACTTTATCCCCCAATTTAAAAACCTTGGTTTACCCGTATTCTCCCACCCCAAGAAACCCTTTTCTATACGTTATCCCCCAAACTTTAAAACCTTTTTTATGTAAAATCTTTCCCCCCTTTAAAAACCTTTTTCCCCATACCGGTTTTCCCCCATCAAGAAAAACCCTTTTCTTAAGGTTAATTCCTATTAAGAACCTTGTCTTTACCCAGTTCCTATTTAAAAACTTGTCTATACTGTAAATTTTTTATCTAAACACCTAGGGGGCTCCCATTTTATTTTTTTTTAAGAAACCCCTTTTCATACCGTAAAAGTTACTATCTAAAAACCTTGTCATACTGTTATCCCCATCTAAAACCTTTTCCCATTTTATATTCCATCAAGAACCTTTCCCTTTCCGGAAAGGCTCCATCTAAGAAACCCTTTTTTAAAAACTTGGTATACTCCCAATTTAAAAACCTTGGGCTAACCTATGTTTTCCTATTTAAAGAACCCCTTTTCTATACGGGATATTTATCTTAAAAAAACCTTGCTATATTTTAAAATCTCCTTCTAAAAAACCCTTTTCTATAAGTTGTTTTCCATCAAGAACCTTTTCTATATTATATCTTATCTAAGAACCTTTTCTATATTGGAATCTCCTATCTGAAACCCTTTCTTTCCACCCGGGTTTCCCCCTATTAAAACCTTGTTTACGGGGAAACTCCCCCCAAGAAAAAATTTTCTATAAATGATTCCTCCGATTTAAGAACCTTGGGGGTAACTGTTGTCTCCTATCCCAAAAAACCCTTTTTTAGGGGTTTTCTCCAAACTAAAAACCCTTTTCTATTTCGTGTATCTTCCCTTTTTAGAACCTTGGGCTATCTTTTATCTCCACCCAAAAACCCTTTTCTATTTTCCCGTATATTTCCCACCCAAAAAACCTTTTCTATAAAGTGGGACTCCAAACTTCAAATTTTCTTTACTGTTATTCCTATCTAAGAACCTTTTCTATACGTTTTCCCCTTTTCTAAGAACCCTTGGGCTTTTTAATTTTATTTTTCCTATTAAAAACCCTGTCTTTAATGTTTATCCCTATTTAAGGAAACCTTTTCTATACTGTTAAATCTTCCCATCTAAAAACCTTGTCTAAACTGTTATTCCATTCCAAGAAAATTGTTTTTACTGTTATCTCCCCATCAAAACCCTTTTCTAAAATGTATTCTCCCATCTAAAAACCTTGGGCATACTGTAGGTCTCCCTTTTAAAACCGGGTCTATCTGTTTTACAAAAACCCTTTTTTCTTCCTTGTTCTTCTAAGAAAGTTATTGGAAACCCTTTTTGTTTAAAACCTTCTAAAAACCGGATGCCAAAAAAAGAACCCTTTTAAAACGGTTTTTTTCCTCTAAAGAAAACCGGGTTAGGGTTTTCTCCCGATTAAAACCCTTCATGTAGGGCCCTTCAAAGCCCTTTATTTTGAATTTATTAAAACTTGGTTTTTATTCTCCTATTAAAAATTCCCCTTTTTAACCATTTCTCCAAATTAAAATTTGTTTTTTAATTTTCCCCCAAAGAAACAAATTGGGGTTCCGGCTCCATTAAGAAAACTTTCTTACTTTTTATTTATTCCCAAAACCTTTTTTAACTTTTTTACCCCAAAAGAATGTCAAACCCCCTTTTATTTCAAAACTAAAAACCTTCATTTTTTTCATCAAGAAAATTTTTAAAAAAATTTCCTTTTTCCATCTTAAAAACCTTTTTTATAATTTTTGTAAAACCCCAATAAAAACCCTTGTCCCCATAAATGTAATTTTCCCGTGGTTTTAGTATAATTCTACTAAGGTGTTTTTTTTTTGTTTTTTTGTCCTAATTAAAACTTGTCTTAAACTTTGGTTTTTATCAAGGAACCCGGGCTATAATTATCTTACCAAAACTAAAAAACCCTTTTTCACCGAATTTTCCCCCTATTTTTGAACCCTTGGTTTAACGTTTTTCCATCTTTAAGAAAACCCCGGGATTAACTTTTTGTTCCAAATTAAAAAACCATTTCAACGAAGTCCCCTTTTGGCCCTTTTTTTATTTTCGGGGGTTAAAATTTTGTGTTTTTTCGGGTGAAGAAAGGTTTTTAAAATTTTTTTTAAAAAATTTATATAAAATTCAAAACCCCCCCACTAGGGGGAAAAAAAAAAAAGGGTTTAAAACTTTTTTTTTTCCCAAAAAAATGAAATTTAATTCGGTTTTTTGCCTTATTTTTTTGGGGGGCCTTTTATATTTTTTTCAATTCAAATTTGGCCAAATTTTTTAAAAATTTTTAAAAAAATGGATTTCACTTAAAAAAAGGGGGGGCCCAAATTTAACCCCTTTATTTAAAAAAGGGGGCCAAAATTTAAAATATTGGTTAATCCTTTTTTTTTTTTGAAATAACTGGGAAACTGGAAACATAAATTTAAAAAAAAATTTTATTACTTTTTTTTAATTTAAATGGTAGACCTTTTAAAAAATTTTTTTTTTTTGAAAAGGGCCCCCAGGTTTTTGGGACAAAAACCCCCCTTCAAATGGTAATTTCCAAAAACTTTTAATTAAAAAAATAAAAATTAAAAACGTTTTTTTTCATGGGGTTGGTTGATTCCCCGGTTTTTTAAAAAATATTTTTCCAAATTCCCCCAGGATGAAAATTTTTTTCCAAACATTAGAAATCAAACCCTGGGTTTATATTAAAAAAAGGACATTTTTTAAATTTTCCTTATTTTTTATTTAAAAATTTGATTCAAAATTTTTAAAGGGGGGGGGGGGGGGGGGGGGGGGGGGGGGGGGGGGGGGGGGGGGGGGGGGTTTTTTTTTTTTTTTTTTTTTTTTTTTTTTTTTTTTTTTTTTTTTTTTTTTTTTTTTTTTTTTTTTTTTTTTTTTTTTTTGGAAAAAAAATTTCCTTTTTCCCCTTTTTTTTTCCCTTTTTTTTTTGCGGTTTTTTTCCCTTTTTTGGGCCCCCCCGGTAATTTTTCGGTTTTAATTTTTAAAAAAAAAAAAACCCAAAAAAAAAAAAAAAAAACCCCTTTAAACTTTTTTTTTTTTGAATTTTGGGAAAAAGAAAAAAAAAAAACGGCCCCAAAAACCCCAACCCGGCCCCCACTATATTTTTCAATTAGTTCGTAATAATGAAGGTCACAGGTTTTGTTACAGGGTGTGTGTTGTGTTTAGTTATCCGTGCCTATATATAATGTATGCTATGTATGTGCAGAGACTTGTCTATCAGGGAGACTGGTAACAGTCTATATATCTTACCAAATCTCACCCATGAAACCCAGGTGACACCGAATTCGCCGCCATATTGTCTGCATCGCCTCGTAGCGTTTCGAAACACCCTGGGATTTAAAGCCTATTTTGTGGCGAAATAGACCGACATTAAACGCAAGTCACACGTTTGCTTTCTCGTTTGGTATTATTTAACAAGTCGGTGCAAAGTTTGTGTTGTTTCATTGATGTTATGAGAGGTAAATTTGTCTTCAAATTAAGGTCGATATACAAAGATACAAAACCTCGTATCGTGCAGTGGGTCAAAATTACCTAAACGGTCCAGAATACTCCTTTTTTTCTAGTGAAGTGAACTTTAATCTGTTGAATGCTTTATTTTATTTGACATTTCATACATTGTTGTTCTTAATTTCAAATCGGTCAAACGTTTAGAAAATACTTATTTTATATCAGAAATCGGGCACTTTCACGTGATTAGGAAGACACAAATTAACACGCTACTAAGTGATGGGTCAAAATTACCAAATCAGTCCAGGATACTCCTTTTTTTCTAGTGAAGTGAACTTTAATCTGTTGAATGCTATATTTTATTTGACATTTCATACATTGTTGTTCTTAATTTCAAATCGGTCAGACGTTTAGAAAATACTTTATTTTATATCAGAAAATGGGCACTTTCACGTGATTAGGAAGACACAAATTAACACGCTACTAAGTGATGGACATTCTTCTGAATCTCTTAATTATGAAAATGACCAAAACGGTCCTAAATACTGTTTTTTCTAGGGAAGTGAATTCGAAGTTGTATCTGTTAAATGATATATTTTCCTTGAGATTTCATACAAGGATGCTCTTAATTTCAAACTGATTATTACAAATACACCATTTTATATATTAAAAAATGGACACTTTTAACACAATACTTATTAATTTACTATAAAATTGATTCATTGTGAATGTGAAAAATGCGCCTGCTTGTTGCGTCCTGTGCCACCCGGTATGTACGTTAATTGATCACCCCTAGCTAGATGTTGACACCCCCAACCCCAACCCCCTCCGGCCATGGACGTTTTTACCTACAGCTTATACATGTATCTTCAATGCCGGTACAGGTAGGACTGTGATCTAAAGTTCTCTGGCTGCAGTTCAAAGGAACCTTGCAACTTACCTGTGATAAAATTCACAACTAATTACCTGGCTGTGATCGGGTGACATGTTGACAAACGGTGATGAGTACACAAGCAAATTCACACATGTTCCTAATAAATTGTCTGTTGTCAATTTCAGGAGTTTATCAAACTGTGACGTTTAAAAATGGATTCGTCACTACTTCTAATAGATCCTGGTTAGTGACTAGTCTACAGGAGGAACGGACAAAAGCCCCCACGGACATTAGCCCCTAGGACAAAAGCCCCTTCACACTAATCAAAAAGTGGACAAAAGCCCCTTCATGAAAAAAAAATGATATTTATTTTTCTGTTGATTTTTAATTGCTACATATACATATGTCATCAGTGGCTTCGACAAAAGCCCCTTCATAAAAAAAATGATATTTTTTTTTTTTTTTGATGATGATTTTTAATTGCTACATATACATATGTCATCAGTGGCTTCGGCAATGTAAACAACCGGTTCCAACAACAACTACTTGAACTGTCTGTTACATATATATAACAATAAGCTGTTACACAGGTGTTTGGTAGGTTTTTCATTGATGTTGTGTTCTCTTGGAAAGAAATATATCATTAATGGCTTCATTGTTTCTTTGATTTTAATCATTCCTAAAATTAAACTTATTACAACGCAGAGCAACATGTTTGGTTAGGTACTTATTATATTATAATTTGAGACACTGTAAATAGGGATCAAAATTTAATGTTTATTGCTTTTGTAGGCATTTCTTTGATTAGCAATATTTGCAGTATATTAGGAAGTCAAAAATTATGTGTAATCAGTAACAATTTGTTCATCATGGAGAACTTTCCTGAAATTTTTAGCTGACTTAATAATATTAAGTTTGAAAAAATAAATTATGTTTAACCACAGACATATAATGCTACACTGACATTGAACCAAGGACCTTCATTTTCCACACAATTATTCTCCAAATTTCAGAGATAAAAACAGCAATATATGTATATAGTTTCTGTTTTTCAAAAGTACAGATTTATTTAAAGTATACCAGCTACATTTATGAAGAAGGGGCTTTTGTCCGGGGGGGGGGGGGGGTGCTAATGTCCAGGGGGGCTTTCGTCCGGAGGGGCTTTTGTCCTAGGGGCTAATGTCCGGGGGGGGGGGGGGGGGGGGGCTAATGTCCGGGGGGGGCTTTTGTCCTACACTCAATTATCGAACTAATCGATCTAATTATAATCAGCTGCAAAGGTGAGATCATGACCAGTTGCTATAGGTGACCAGCACTCAGGTGTGGCCTTCAGGCCTATACAATATTACCAGGTATATACATACATGTATATGGCTAAAGAAAGTTTATAGTGTTAATGATTTAGTATCAATTAATCTATCCATATTTGTTCATTTGAGTAACAACCTCTTTCATACATCCTCTTATAGTAACAACCTCTATCATACATCCTCTTATAGTAACAATCTCTATCATACATCCTCTTACACTAACAACTTCTAACATACATCCTATAACAACTTTTATCATACATCCTCCTACAGTAACAACCTCCATCATACATCCTCTTATAGTAACAACCTCTATCATACATCCTCCTACAGTAACAACCTCTATCATACATCCTCCTACAGTAACAACCTCTATCATACATCCTCTTATAGTAACAACATCTATCATACTTCCTCCTACAGTAACAACCTCTATCATACATCCTCTTATAGTAACAACCTCTATCATACATCCTCCTACAGTAACAACCTCTATCATACATCCTCCTACAGTAACAACCTCTATCATACTCCTCTTACAGTAACAACCTCTATCATACAGCCTCCTACAGTAACAACCTCTATCATACATCCTCTTATAGTAACAACCGCTATCATACATCCTCTTATAGTAACAACCGCTATCATACATCCTCTTATAGTAACAACCTCTATCATACAGCCTCCTACAGTAACAACCTCTATCATACATCCTCCTAAAGTAACAATCTCTATCATACATCCTCTTATAGTAACAACCTCTATCATACATCCTCCTATAGTAACAATCTCTATCATACATCCTCTTATAGTAACAACCTCTATCATACATCCTCTTATAGTAACAACCTCTATCATACAGCCTCCTACAGTAACAACCTCTATCATACATCCTCCTAAAGTAACAACCGCTATCATACATCCTCCTATAGTAACAATCTCTATCATACATCCTCTTATAGTAACAACCTCTACCATACAGCCTCCTACAGTAAACAACCTCTATCATACATCTTCTGTTTCTCAGAAATCTAGGCTCAAAACATTTGAAAAATGGACTTGAGTTATCACATCGAAGAGTCAAACATAATTTTGAGGAGTCAAAAACATATTCTCATAGGGCCTATTGGATGCCCTGCCTACCCTAAAGGATATACATATCATCACTGCTAGTAATATCTACTCCCATAAAATACTAACCTACCCCCACAAAATACTGACCTACTCCCATAAAATACTGACCTACTCCCATAAAATACTGACCTACCCCCATAAAATACTGACCGAACCCCATAAAATACTGACCGAACCCCTATAATATACATATCATCACCAATTAAGTAATATGTACTCCCATAAAATACTGACCTACCCCCATAAAATACTGACCTACCCCTGATAAAATACATATCATCACCAATTAAGTAATATGTACTCCCATAAAATACTGACCTACCCCCATAAAATACTGACCTACCCCCCATAAAATACTGACCTACCCCCATAAAATACTGACCTACCCCCATAAAATACTGACCTACCCCTATAATATACATATCATCACCAATTAAGTAATATGTACTCCCATAAAATACTGACCTACCCCCATAAAATACTGACCTACCCCTGATAAAATACATATCATCACCAATTAAGTAATATGTACTCCCATAAAATACTGACCTACCCCCATAAAATACTGACCTACCCCCATAAAATACTGACCTACCCCCTATAATATACATATCATCACCAATTAAGTAATATGTACTCCCATAAAATACTGACCTACCCCCATAAAATACTGACCTACCCTCTATAATATACATATCATCACCAATTAAGTAATATGTACTCCCATAAAATACTGACCTACCCCCATAAAATACTGACCTACCCCCATAAGATACTGACCTACCCCCATAAAATACTGACCTACCCCCATAAAATACTGACCTACCCCCATAAAATACATATCATCACCAATTAAGTTATATGTACTCCCATAAAATACTGACATACCCCCATAAAATACTGACCTACCCCGATAAAATACTGACCTACCCCCATAAAATACTGACCTACCCCGATAAAATACTGACCTACCCCCATAAAATACTGACCAACCCCGATAAAATACTGACCTACCCCCATAAAATACTGACCTACCCCCATAAGATACTGACCTACCCCCATAAAATACTGACCTACCCCCATAAAATACATATCATCACCAATTAAGTTATATGTACTCCCATAAAATACTGACCTACCCCCATAAAATACTGACCTACCCCCGATGATATACATATCACTAATACCCTTTATAACACACCTATCAACTCCCACAATGTATACAACCACCCTATGTTTGGCTTACTAAGAATATATCCATGAATACATTTTTTTTGTAAAATACTCATATATTCTTTTTTTTATACATTTGTATGCATCCATAAATGATGATGTGATTTACATTATCATTGTTACTATGTTATACAGTGATGTCAAAAAATAAAACCTTTCATTTCGCACAAAGAACTTTTAATTGCTCTGCAAGCAGGTGAAAATACCTTGATAACAATATAAATATCATCAGTAATAATATATATTAAAAAACACGGATTCATTTAAATTGTTATATTGGTATAAAACTTGTTTCACTTAATTAAATTGTACACATAATTATACAATAATGTTGTCAAGTTCCTCATTAAAGGACAGAATAAAATCACCTTTTTTTTGGGGGGGGGGGGGGGGGGATGCTATATCTTTGGCAAATGATAATTGTATTAATGTTATTGTTATATATTAAATCTATGGAAACTATACAATAATTATAGATGCATGTATGCCAATCAGTTAGAAAACAAATTTACCTATATATGGTCACCTACTTGGCAACATGGTGTTTATGTTCAGTTCTTCAATATCGAATGAATTTTACAGCATCACCAATTAAATCAATGAAATAATCAATGATTGATGGAATTCTATAATCTTACCATCGGTAAAAACTTATTTCACTTACACACCTCCTTCCAAAATTTGTTTAGAAATATGAAAATATGAAGGAGAAGTTTGCATTGTATATATAATTAAACATATCATAAAGCACTCATCTACCCTCATAAGACTCATGTTTTGTTTGAATGCAGTATATTCAAAACATAAGATATGAATGTTTATAAAAGTAAAATTTTAGTGTATAATCTTAATTCATTTCACTTCTACAGTATTTGGTAATTACAAGCTTTATAAGGCTTCAAATTAATTTCTCTTCAGTAAAATATCACATCTATATAGGTGTGCTGGTCACCTGTCTTTGTCACCTGCTCACACCTGTACTGTTATAACTATAATTAGCCCCCGGGGTCCCCAACTCAGGTACACATATATGACACCCTGTGTATTACCTGGGCTAACTTGTGGAAACAATGAATTACAGATTAGATGATTTAATAATGCTTTAAATCTTGTACTGATGTAAACTGTTTCAGCACAGTTAGGGGGGGGGGGGGGGTCAAGATTTTATGGGGGGATCAATATTTTATGCATAAAATACTGACCCGGGTCGGTATTTCATGGGGATCAGAATTTTATAGGACACCGGCTTTTATACTCTCCGATATAGACCATCTGAGTCATTCAAGTGTTTTACATGTAAGGGTAGAATTACATAATCAAGCGTGCGGGAGAATGCACGAGAATAACTAATGACCCGGATGAACACATGTAAACAATACACAACGATACCTGATCGGTATGTGTTATCTATTTTCATTACAAAACGCTATCTTTATCAGCGGTATTATCAAGCAGGGACATACATATGTTAACGTTATATGTCCCTTTTTCAAGTAATCATTAAGGAACATCAAATGTCAAACTTTTTAGGAAAATCAAAACCAGGAATAATATGCATAGAAAAAAATATTACGAGAAAGATATTACGGTCGGTTAATTTATGTACATGTCTGTGATAAGACACACTAACAAATCCTCTAAACTTTGTCATAGTAAAAATATTAAAATTCCTCATCACGTGAAAGTGCCCGTTTTCTGATATAAAATAAAGTAATTTCTACACGTCTGACCGATTTGAAATTAAGAACAACAATGTATGAAATGTCGAATAAGAGATAGCATTCAACAGATGAATTTTCACTTCACTAGAAAAAAAATGAGTATCCTGGACCGTTTGGGTAATTTTGACCCACTGCACGATACAAGTTTTTGTATCTTTGTATGTCGACCTTAATTTGAAGACAAATTTACCTCTCATAACATCAATGAAATAACGCAAACTTTACACCGATTTGTTAAAGTATACAAAACCAGAAATCAACCGTGTGACTTGCGTTTAATGTCGGTCTATTTCGCCACAAAATAGGCTTCAAATACCAGTGTGTTTCGAAACGCTACGAGGCGATGCAGCCAATATGGCGGCGAATTCGGTGTCACCTGGGTTTCAGAACGAGGCACTCCGGTACTTCCGGGCATGGGTGATATTTGGTAAGATATATAGACTGTTACCAGTCTCACTGATATACAAGTCTCTGTTCGTGCACACCAGATTCGGCAAATAGACATGAATACGAATGGTCCGTTGTATGTGTATATATATCTACGTGGATGACAGGTTTCTACGGAAGGTATAAACGTACTGAAAGGGGCCTCTACTTGTATCTTTTCTCTTTTGTCCTTTCGATTTTTAAATAACCTATTTCTGGTGAAAATTTTAGACCATTTTAGGCTGTGATATTTCACTATTTTTTTTTATTTTTTTTTTGACAAATATATGGTTCATGTGTGAATACCATCCCAATATGACACTGACGAGAAAGTTAAACACCCTTGTTGATAAATTCCAAAACTTAATTGTAGAATTTTAAAATATATATATATTCCTAAGCGTTTTTTAAATGATAAAGTAAAAACAAGACTTTATTTAGCATTATTTGAAGTACCACTGGAGTAGTCTCCCTTGTCATGATTTCTGTGTCCGTCGCAATATATTGAGAGTTGCCTCCCTTCGTCCGTCCTCAGGTTGTAGAAGTATTGAATCATCCGTTAACGTTGGAGATGGAATTCTTACAATTCTCTCGAAAGTTTGGTTGCAACAGTGATGAAAACTGATTTAAAATTCATGGGGGAAAGCATTATGTATTATGATTAGAAGAATACTCGATGAGGTTGTGAATTTTAGTGATGGTGAATGTGACAAATCAAAGTACTGGAAGTAATGTAAACGAACATTATTGTTTAATGCAACAGTAACATTTTTAGTTTAAAGTTGATAAATTGGCTGGAAAAGATTTAAGGATTAATTGCAAATAATGTGAAATGTCAGCGCCGTTTTGATACTATTGTATACATGTTTCTGTAAGGTCCTAAATGAAATTGGAAGAAAGCTGATCTTTCTTGGATGGATACAAATCAAATTTCAGTTTTTTTCCGGAAGATCTCATCAGTTATAATACAGTCGAGAGGCTCTGTACCCTTATTATGGCACCTTTCCAATATGCACTAAATCTAGGCCATAGTTCCATCGCTAGATAGGTCTATTTCTACTGATAATGCTGAAAATTGGTACATTGACATACATATATTTTCTTTTATTGAAAGCCAAAACTAGAGCAGCTAATAAAGGCCTGAATTAGGTATGTACCCTATTGAAAATGTAATAACTACTCAAGCTTGTATGGTACTTAACAATGTGATAAAGAATAGCTACTGGATAGAGACTGTATCCTCATCGAATGATTCAGCTAACAGGAAAAGAAAACTTAAAGCTTCGTTTTCAACTTCAAACAGGAACACATAGATTACAAGATAGGACACACGGGCCGTATCTATTGTCACTTTCCAATGTGTGTTGTAAGACCCATGACTGTAAGACATCTAGCAGTTACAAGTATTATCAGCTATATACTGCAATATACCAGCTACTGAATACATGAGAAATAAATTATTTCCTCTGATAAAAATGAGAAGAACTTGAGAACGACTTGAAGAAAACTTGAGAAGAGCTTGAAAAAACTTCTGGTGGGAAACTGCACGTGCTGTGACGTTTCTGCCGAAGAAAAAGACGAATTTGTGTGACTGACAGTAACTAGATTCGTGGCCACCAGCGGTGGCCCCTCGATCTCATACGCGAGCTCACGATGAGAAAATTGTTCTCACGAAAACCACACCACTGAAAAAATAGTGTGATAATTAATGTTATCGCGCAATTTTGTGAAGCATTTCCTATATTTTTATATACGTGGTTATCAAAATCTGAATGATACAGAAGAGATAAGCAATGTATAATTATCAATTTTATTTCCCTACTGATCCTTTGAGATTCGTGTAAAATGTCATATTTTTTTTTAATTTATTCATTCATCTCTCTCTTTTTTTATTGAAAATATTGTTTATGAAACTCAATTCTCTGTATTCTGTACTGTCTACCATGATGATAAAATCAAATTAAAAATTGGGCTTAAATTGGCATCAATTTAAGAGAATGGAATCAAATGCATGTACATGTACGTGTATATGTTATCCATGCCCAAATGTATCGTAAGTAAAATAATAGAGGTTTAATTATTTTTCTTTCGCGATTCGCGGCCTGATTGCCGTCAGTTCAATTACTGAAATAGGCGATAATGAACCCGATATGTTTACAAGTAAAAAGACCCATTATAGTATTATTTTGGGTGTATAGAGGTCGCATGTAAGATATTCTAGATTATTTTTACCTAAAAGTGTCTTAAAATATTTTTTCAATCATTCGCGATTAGATTGCGGTCAGAGTTGAATTACCGAAATGGCCGATTTTGGACTCGATATCGATATTTTCAAGAGAGAATGAGTGAAATATTTCATAACAAGGGCCTTAAGGGCCCAAATCGCTCACCTGCGTTCAAATGGTCCTTTTGATAGTTGATTGTGGCACACTACAGTGTTAACTGGCAATGATTACATGTCTAAAACATGTGCTATATTTTTTTCAGAATAGGGCGTTTTTACTGTACACTGCTACCTTATAAGGGTTGAAAAATGTAGTTTTATTTAAATGTGCTTAATCATGCTTGATTAAGCTTCATTTTCATTCATTTTTGCTAAAAAATACATAAAAAACCAATTTAAAACTTGTTAAACATCCTATTAGATGAATCAAGGGAGGCAACTCGCTAATCTGCCCATTTTAAGGGTGGGTTGATTTAGCATAAAGTTAATGAATCCGTGTTAACTGAAAAAAATATTTTATGTTTTAAAACAAACCCAAAATAACTTATTGGGTATCTCACAATCCATATAGATTGAATTCTGGTTTATTTTACCCGATTTATTACCCCGTATCCATAGAACCAATTACAGTAAGTGTTATTTTTTGAAATTTTTGGTGAAAACCATTATTTTCAGTTTATTTATACAATGATAAGCATGTAATTTCAATGGATTGAGTGTACGGTTGATACAATATTGTCAATTATTGTCATTTCCTTAGGTAAAGCAGAAAAATAGCACTTTCCGCATAAAATGAGATCAGCGGACAGTTTCATATGATCATTGGTACATATCTGAATTACCAGGGTGGAGACTGTGCTCGATATTCCGGATTTCAGCTTCCGGCTCTTTCTTTTTACTCACGCCTAATGTGATCAGAATGTTGAATAGCCCGAGTTTCCTCTGGCCCTGACACAACAACCGACATGGTGTCAGGGCCAGAGGAAACTCGGGCTAAGTGTTGAGATTGTTGAAAACAGAATAGCGAGATTTCGAAAAAAAAATAAAAACTAAAAAATCATACGCTTCCATGTCATTTAAACCCTAAATCTTTTAGACATTACTCAATTATATACTAACGAATACTATCCAGGGTCAATTCTCTTAAAAAAACGCAATTTAAATTAAATTAATTCCGTTTCTGTAGTTCATCCCAATTGAAAATTAGGTCATAAAAATACCCGTGTGTAAAATAAATCAAAAAAGTTTTACATATGACCTCTCTACACACCAAAAACCATAATATTTGGTCCATTCTCGTAAAATATCGATTTCATGCCCAATATCGGCCATTTCGGTAATTTAACGGCAATAGGGCCGCGAATAGTGAGTGATTAAACCAATAGTAATTAACATATAACATAGTTGGACATCAGAGAACCTATTTTTGAGGTCCATTCACTGGAAATAAGGCAAATTTAAGTCCATTTTTTTCACCATTTCGGTAAATATCCCAACCGCATGCGTGTTTTTACATTGTACCTAAACTATCGGCATGTTGTTGGCTAAGGGTATTATGTTGATTTAGTTTTTCGTAATACAAAAAAGTTTGAAAATAATTTCTATCTGCGAATCACTTGTTTTGTTGTTAGAAGTGCGTTGTGCAGTAAACAAATCGCGTATGTTTACATCTGTGTCGTCAGGCCTCGCCTGTTTGAAGGATATATTCTCGTCTTTTCCAAAGTCGTGCAAAATTCGGCCAATCAAATTGATTCTACGTTCGATTTTGCAGTTACATATGTACCTCCTTACAACAGTTAAATAGTAACCCATAACAACAAGATGGGTTTGATTTATTGGCCGTTTTCGTCAAAGGAAAATGGCATTTTGGAATGTTGTGGTAACGTTAACGCTATGACCAGCCACCCTAACAAGACATTCCACTTATAACGTAAGCCTACAGTATATCTCACATACACGTAGCCTAACTATGTAGCTCCTCAAGCCGATTAGCATTCGCCATTCAACGTCTCGAATGCCGTTTAATATTCTTTTGGCCCCGGAAAATGTCGCGACAGGTGGCGTTACTGGTCAAGATAAAGTACGTGATTGGTCAGTGTAGCGGTAAATGCAAAATGCAGACATGTAATTAAAGACGAAACAAAATTAAGATTGAATGCAAACTGAATAAGTGGATGTATCTATTCAAATGATACATTAGTAAAATCATATTCCTATATATATCATATATTGATTTTTAGTATATAAGTATGTGCTTATTATCACCAAAAATGATTCAATCTGATATAGTTTTGTTATCCGTGCTGAAACTGCGCATTTATTAATTAGTTTGTTAATTTGTTTCACCAGCAGTTTTACATTATAACCACCAGCATTAAAACTATGCCGTTTATCTGTTTTAAAGATATTTATTGTTTAATATATTTTTCTCTTAAATACTGAAATACTTTGCTAGTAGATATATTTTACATATTCAAATAGAATCGTGGACTTATATGTATATCTATTTCTGAGCATTTCTGAACATGCGGCACTGCTGCGCATAAGGACGAAAAGTACAACGTTTATCGTTGACCTCTAGCTGATTCGCACATTTTTACGTCATTAAGCATTCACAATTTTTCATTAATACAAAATTTATAAGCGCATGCATGTGCAAAATGATCTTCTGAATATAGATCATTAGTTTAGGTAAAATTATGGAATTCTGTGTTGATATATCGCTAAGTCTATGGTTGGATGCGAATGTTTTGAAGTCAGCCATATTGGTTTGAAAACGCAAGTTAGGTGGTGCATGGTGAAAAAGTCGCCAAATGTGGGCATGTTCATTTAAAAAAGAGAGAAGATGTAGCACAATTCTGTGACCATGGCGACAGGAGGTACCTCATGGAATATTGCAGCATTCTCATGAGATATAGGAAATAATGAGAACTTAGTGGTGACTTCAATAGTAATGACCGAGTGCCCGTGTAACCCGAGGTGTTTGAATGATACATGCACTGTGGTAGCCTGTGTTTTGAATGATCTGCTTCCTCAAAAATCTTTTGTACAATTCTTCTATTAAAGTCAATTTCCTTAATATTGTATACCTTCCTTTCTTCGACTGGCACTGTTTAAAATATGAAAATTGAAATGGCTTAACTGTAAAGAAAAGTTTAATGTTTGACAATGTGTAATTAGTGATTGAGTCCATATAGCCAGCATTGTCTGTACCCAATAATTAACACGATTCTCATATCCAGTATCCTGTTTAGCCTACATTAGGTGTAATCTTCTTTTTCAATTTGCTGTTGTATTGTTCAGTATTTGGTACGTATGTAGCGTTTTACTCGGAAACATGAGACGCTGTCTGTATAAGTACAGTCAGAACTCAAACACACAACTGTAAAGATCACATTATTTTATCAACACCTCCATGACGTCAGAATACGCATCAGTTCCGCTCTGAAGCACTCTCTCAACATCCACTACAATTCACAGAATTCCACAGAGTGTACACTTGTTGTGAGAATACATCAGATATCTATAGTAGAGTGTACACTTGTTGTGAGAATGCATCAGATTTCTATAGTAGAGTGTACACTTGTTGTGAGAATACATCAGATATCTATAGTAGAGTGTACACTTGTTGTGAGAATACATCAGCTATCTATAGTAGAGTGTACACTTGTTGTGAGAATACATCAGATATCTATAGTAGAGTGTACAATTGTTGTGAGAATACATCAGATATCTACAGTAGAGTGTACACTTGTGAGAATACCTCAGATATCTATAGTAGAATGTACACTTGTTGTGAGAATACATCAGATATCTAGAGTAGAGTGTACACTTGTTGTAAGAATACATCAGATATCTATAGTAGAGTGTACACTTGTGAGAATACATCACATATCTATAGTAGAATGTACACTTGTTGTAAGAATACATCAGATATCTATAGTAGAGTGTACACTTGTTGTAAGAATACATCAGATATCTATAGTAGAGTGTACACTTGTTGTGAGAATACATCAGATATCTATAGTAGAGTGTACACTTGTTGTAAGAATACATCACATATCTATAGTAGAGTGTACACCTGTTGTGAGAATACATCAGATATCTACAGTAGAGTGTACACTTGTGAGAATACATCAGATATCTACAGTAGAGTGTACACTTGTAAGAATACATCAGATATCTATAGTAGAGTGTACACTTGTTGTGAGAATACATCACATATCTATAGTAGAGTGTACACTTGTTGTAAGAATACATCAGATATCTATAGTAGAGTGTACACTTGTTGTGATAATACATCACATATCTATAGTAGAGTGTACACTTGTTGTAAGAATACATCAGATATCTATAGTAGAGTGTACACTTGTTGTGAGAATACATCAGATATCTACAGTAGAGTGTACACTTGTGAGAATACATCAGATATCTACAGTAGAGTGTACACTTGTGAGAATACATCAGATATCTACAGTAGAGTGTACATTTGTGAGAATACATCAGATATCTACAGTAGAGTGTACACTTGTGAGAATACATCAGATATCTATAGTAGAGTGTACACTTGTTTTGAGAATACATCAGATATCTATAGTAGAGTGTACACTTGTTGTGAGAATACATCAGATATCTATAGTAGAGTGTACACTTGTTGTGAGAATATATCAGATATCTACAGTAGAGTGTACACTTGTTGTAAGAATACATCAGATATCTATAGTAGAGTGTACACTTGTTGTGAGAATACATCAGATATCTACAGTAGAGTGTACACTTGTTGTAAGAATACCTCAGATATCTATAGTAGAGTGTACACTTGTTGTGAGAATACATCAGATATCTATAGTAGAGTGTACACTTGTTGTAAGAATACCTCAGATATCTATAGTAGAGTGTACACTTGTTGTGAGAATACATCAGATATCTATAGTAGAGTGTACACTTGTGAGAATACATCATATATCTATAGTAGAGTGTACACTTGTTGTGAGAATACATCAGATATCTATAGTAGAGTGTACACTTGTGAGAATACCTCAGATATCTATAGTAGAGTGTACACTTGTTGTGAGAATATATCAGATATCTATAGTAGAGTGTACACTTGTTGTAAGAATACATCAGATATCTATAGTAGAGTGTACACTTGTTGTAAGAATACATAGATATCTATAGTAGAGTGTACACTTGTTGTGAGAGTACATCAGATATCTATAGTAGAGTGTACACTTGTTGTGAGAATACATCAGATATCTATAGTAGAGTGTACACTTGTTGTGAGAATATATCAGATATCTACAGTAGAGTGTACACTTGTCGTGAGAATACATCAGATATCTATAGTAGAGTGTATACTTGTTGTAAGAATACATCAGATATCTACAGTAGAGTGTACACTTGTTGTGAGAATACATCAGATATCTATAGTAGAGTGTACACTTGTTGTGAGAATACATCATATATCTATAGTAGAGTGTACACTTGTTGTAAGAATACATCAGATATCTATAGAAGAGTGTACACTTGTTGTAAGAATACATAGATATCTATAGTAGAGTGTACACTTGTTGTGAGAATACATCAGATATCTATAGTAGAGTGTACACTTGTTGTGAGAATACATCCCATATCTATAGTAGAATGTACACTTGTTGTGAGAATACATCACATATCTATAGTAGAGTGTACACTTGTTGTAAGAATACATCAGATATCTATAGTAGAGTGTACACTTGTTGTAAGAATACATCAGATATCTATAGTAGAGTGTACACTTGTTGTGATAATACATCACATATCTATAGTAGAGTGTACACTTGTTGTAAGAATACATCAGATATCTATAGTAGAGTGTACACTTGTTGTGAGAATACATCAGATATCTACAGTAGAGTGTACACTTGTGAGAATACATCAGATATCTACAGTAGAGTGTACACTTGTGAGAATACATCAGATATCTACAGTAGAGTGTACATTTGTGAGAATACATCAGATATCTACAGTAGAGTGTACACTTGTGAGAATACATCAGATATCTATAGTAGAGTGTACACTTGTTTTGAGAATACATCAGATATCTATAGTAGAGTGTACACTTGTTGTGAGAATACATCAGATATCTATAGTAGAGTGTACACTTGTTGTGAGAATACATCAGATATCTATAGTAGAGTGTACACTTGTTGTAAGAATACCTCAGATATCTATAGTAGAGTGTACACTTGTTGTGAGAATACATCAGATATCTATAGTAGAGTGTACACTTGTGAGAATACATCATATATCTATAGTAGAGTGTACACTTGTTGTGAGAATACATCAGATATCTATAGTAGAGTGTACACTTGTGAGAATACCTCAGATATCTATAGTAGAGTGTACACTTGTGAGAATATATCAGATATCTATAGTAGAGTGTACACTTGTTGTAAGAATACATCAGATATCTATAGTAGAGTGTACACTTGTTGTAAGAATACATAGATATCTATAGTAGAGTGTACACTTGTTGTGAGAGTACATCAGATATCTATAGTAGAGTGTACACTTGTTGTGAGAATACATCAGATATCTATAGTAGAGTGTACACTTGTTGTGAGAATATATCAGATATCTACAGTAGAGTGTACACTTGTCGTGAGAATACATCAGATATCTATAGTAGAGTATATACTTGTTGTAAGAATACATCAGATATCTACAGTAGAGTGTACACTTGTTGTGAGAATACATCAGATATCTATAGTAAAGTGTACATTTGTTGTGAGAATACATCATATATCTATAGTAGAGTGTACACTTGTTGTAAGAATACATCAGATATCTATAGAAGAGTGTACACTTGTTGTAAGAATACATAGATATCTATAGTAGAGTGTACACTTGTTGTGAGAATACATCAGATATCTATAGTAGAGTGTACACTTGTTGTGAGAATACATCCCATATCTATAGTAGAATGTACACTTGTTGTGAGAATACATCACATATCTATAGTAGAGTGTACACTTGTTGTAAGAATACATCAGATATCTATAGTAGAGTGTACACTTGTTGTAAGAATACATCAGATATCTATAGTAGAGTGTACATTTGTTGTAAGAATACATAGATATCTATAGTAGAGTGTACACTTGTTGTGAGAATACATCAGATTTCTATAGTAGAGTGTACACTTGTTGTGAGAATACATCAGATATCTATAGTAGAGTGTACACTTGTGAGAATACATCAGATATCTATAGTATAATGTACACTTGTGAGAATACATCAGATATCTATAGTATAATGTACACTTGTTGTGAGAATACATCAGATATCTATAGTATAGTGTACACTTGTTGTGAGAATACATCAGATATCTATAGTAGAGTGTACACTTGTTTTGAGAAAGCATCAGATATCTACAGTAGAGTGTACACTTGTTTTGAGAATGCATCAGATACCTACAGTAGAGTGTACACTTGTAAGAATACATCAAATATCTATAGTAGAGTGTACACTTGTGAGAATACATCAGATATCTATAGTAGAGTGTACACTTGTTGTGAGAATACATCAGATATATATAGTATAGTGTACACTTGTTATGAGAATACATCAGATATCTATAGTAGAGTGTATACTTGTTGTAAGAATACATCAGCTATCTACAGTAGAGTGTACACTTGTGAGAATACATCAGATATCTATAGTAGAGTGTACACTTGTTGTGAGAATACATCAGATATCTATAGTTGAGCGTACACTTGTTGTGAGAATACATCAGATATCTACAGTAGAGTGTACACTTGTTGTGAGAATACATCAGATATCTATAGTAGAGTGTACACTTGTTGTAAGAATACATCAGATATCTATAGTACAGTGTACACTTGTGAGAATACATCACATATCTATAGTAGAGTGTACACTTGTCGTGAGAATACATCAGATATCTATAGTAGAGTGTACACTTGTTGTGAGAATAAATCAGATATCTATAGCAGAGTGTATACTTGTTGTAAGAATACATCAGATATCTACAGTAGAGTGTACACTTGTTGTGAAAATACATCAGATATTTATAGTAGAGTGTACACTTGTTGTGAGAATACATCAGATATCTACAGTAGAGTGTACACATGTTGTAAGAATACATAAATATCTATAGTAGAGTGTACACTTGTTGTGAGAATACATCAGATATATATAGTAGAGTGTACACTTGTTGTGAGAATACATCAGATATTTATAGTAGAGTGTACACTTGTTGTGAGAATACATCAGATATCTATAGTATAGTGTACACTTGTTGTGAGAATACATCAGATATCTATAGTAGAGTGTACACTTGTTGTCAGCGTTAACTAGAGAAAATGTGGTAGCACAGTGACTACTCCGCAAACATTCCTAAGGAAGTGACATGTCCCTGTGTATATATCTATGTACGTAATACAAATCGAGACTCCATACTAGGGTTATTTGTCCACCTGTACAGGTAGTTTGTGCTGTCACACACATACACACCCAGTGACTAATTACCTTATACATTGCTAGTACGTAGCGAACGTACTTTTTAAAACGTTGTTTACAAATTAAAAAAAACAAGTCCGTTGACTCAAATACCGGTGTGTATTGCCGATAGTTGAGTATTAAGCCCGAGAGATTGACGATCACAGCCCGTAGTCTAAACATGTATTTACCGAACAGCTGACAATTGAGAAGTCATGCATGAATGGGACTTTTGAAATACCGTGGTTGGCGAGATTACTTTTTAAAAAATTGGCTACTGTACAAATATATGCGAGTGTGTGAGTCAACTGTCCCATACTGTCTGTGTCACGTCTGCCCGGGGGTGAGGGTCTCGTGGACTGTGGTCTAAAAGGACTTATATACACCGGGTACTGTCAGGATTTTAAGCGTGCCTCTCCCAGGGTGTGGACAGGCAGATCGATGTTGGATTGACCAGGAACCGGTTTGTCAGCCAGATATGTGTTTACATGACGAGTCGACCCAGTTTAGTGTAAAGAGGATTGAACAATTCAAGTGTACTACACGGCCAGATATACACATGTAATCGACAAGTCAGGTGTGCCGAAGTGGAACTGTACAATGTGTGGAACGTAAGTGTGCAGTCGGGTACGTGATCCTGTAAATGTGTGTACTATCACAGGAACGCGTGTGGGAAAGTCTGTCAAACCAGTGTATATAACACTTATCATATATATCAACAACCTCGTGATGTACCTATAGTAAATATGTGGCTTCTGTGTGACAGTATCGCGTCCTCGTAACCAAGGTCAGGTAACAATGGCGGCAGATCCTGTTCAACTGACGAGGTCCCCAATGGGTCAACGGCAGTTGAATAAGGATGATATCGGGCCCCCGGGGCCTGTCAAGCAGTTCCTCTGGGAAGACACGCCCCGCCTACTCAAAGACATTATGAGCACTTCAAGACTGCCGTTCACTGCCAAAGTACATTCTGGGGACATCGGGAATTACGTCCCAGCCTGGACCAGTTCCGAGAAGACGGGAGAAGATGAGGAGGAGGCAATCCAGGTGATTGAGACAAGGAGGAAGAAAGTAGTAGTTGTGAGGAAGATGCAGTGGGATAGACAGACAGGCGACTACGCCGAGTATGGAAATGGGGTGGAAATACCCGCCACTTATAAAGGTTGGTTAAAACATACCGTCACTTATAAAGGTTGGTTAAAACATCCCGTCACTTATAAAGGTTGGTTAAAACATCCCGTCACTTATAATGGTTGGTTAAAACATCTCGTCACTTATCAAGGTTGGTTAAAACATCCCGTCACTTATCAAGGTTGGTTAAAACATCCCGTCACTTATAAAGGTTGGTTAAAACATCCCGTCACTTATAAAGGTTGGTTAAAACATCCCGTAACTTATAAAGGTAGGTAAAAATACCCCTATAATTATAAAGGTTGGTTAAAACATCCCGTCACTTATAAATGTTGGTTAAAACATCCCGTCACTTATAAAGGTTGGTTAAAACATCCCGTCACTTATAAAGGTAGGTAAAAATACCCCTATAATTATAAAGGTTGGTTAAAACATCCCGTCACTTATAAAGGTTGGTTAAAACATCCCGTCACTTATAAAGGTTGGTTAAAACATCCCGTCACTTATAAAGGTTGGTTAAAACATCCCGTCACTTATAAAGGTTTGTTAAAACATCTCGTCACTTATAAAGGTTGGTTAAAACATCCCGTCACTTATAAAGGTTGGTTAAAACATCCCGACACTTATAAATGTTGGTTAAAACATCTCGTCACCTATAAAGGTTGGTTAAAACATCCCGTCACCTATAAAGGTTGGTTAAAACATCCCGTCACTTATAAATGTTGGTTAAAACATACCGTCACATATAAATGTTGGTTTAAACATCCCGTCACTTATAAAGGTTGGTTAAAACATCCCGTCACTTATAAAGGTTGGTTAAAACATCCCGTCACTTATAAAGGTTGGTTAAAACATCCCGTCACTTATAAATGTTGGTTAAAACATCCCGTCACTTATAAAGGTTGGTTAAAACATCCCGTCACTTATAAAGGTTGGTTAAAACATCCCGTCACTTATAAAGGTTGGTTAAAACATCCCGTCACTTATAAAGGTTGGTGAAAACATCCCGTCAATTATAAAGGTTGGTTAAAACATCCCGACAATTATAAATGTTGGTTAAAACATCCCGTCAATTATAAAGGTTTGTTAAAACATCCCGTCACTTATAAAGGTTGGTTAAAACATCCCGACAATTATAAATGTTGGTTAAAACATCCCATAACTTATAAATGTTGGTTAAAACATCCCATAACTTATAAATGTTGGTTAAAACATCCCGTCACTTATAAAGGTTGGTTAAAACATCTCGTCACTTATAAACGTTGGTTAAAACATCCCGTCACTTATAAAGGTTGGTTAAAACATCCCGTCACTTATAAATGTTGGTTAAAACATACCGTCACTTATAAAGGTTGGTTAAAACATCCCGTCACTTATAAATGTTGGTTAAAACATCCCGTCACTTATAAAGGTTGGTTAAAACATCCCGTCACTTATAAAGGTTGGTTAAAACATCTCGTCACTTATAAAGGTTGGTTAAAACATCTCGTCACTTATAAATGTTGGTTAAAACATCTCGTCACTTATAAAGGTTTGTTAAAACATCTCGTCACTTATAAATGTTGGTTAAAACATCTCGTCACTTACAAAGGTTGGTTAAAACATCCCGTCACCTATAAAGGTTGGTTAAAACATACCGTCACTTATAAAGGTTGGTTAAAACATCCCGTCACTTATAAAGGTTGGTTAAAACATACCGTCACTTATAAAGGTTGGTTAAAACATCCCGTCACTTATAAAGGTTGGTTAAAACATCCCGTCACTTATAAAGGTTGGTTAAAACATCCCGTCACTTATAAATGTTGGTTAAAACATCCCGTCAATTATAAATGTTGGTTAAAACATCCCGACAATTATAAATGTTGGTGAAAACATCCCGACAATTATAAATGTTGGTTAAAACATCCCATAACTTATAAATGTTGGTTAAAACATTTCGTCACTTATAAATGTTGGTTAAAACATCCCGTCACTTATAAAGGTTTGTTAAAACATCCCGTCACTTTTAAAGGTTGGTTAAAACATCCCGTCAATTATAAAGGTTGGTTAAAACATCCCGTCAACTTATAAAGGTTGGTTAAAACATCCCGTCACTTATAAACGGTTGGTTAAAACATACCGTCACTTATAAAGGTTGGTTAAAACATCTCGTCACTTATAAATGTTGGTTAAAACATCTCGTCACTTATAAAGGTTGGTTAAAACATCCCGTCACTTATAAAGGTTGGTTAAAACATCTCGTCACTTATAAAGGTTGGTTAAAACATCCCGTCACTTATAAAGGTTGGTTAAAACATCCCGTCACTTATAAATGTTGGTTAAAACATACCGTCACTTATAAATGTTGGTTAAAACATCTCGTCACTTATAAAGGTTGGTTAAAACATCCCGTCACTTATAAAGGTTGGTTAAAACATCTCGTCACTTATAAATGTTGGTTAAAACATACCGTCACTTATAAAGGTTGGTTAAAACATACCGTCACTTATAAAGGTTGGTTAAAACATCCCGTCACTTATAAAGGTTGGTTAAAACATCCCGTCACTTATAAAGGTTGGTTAAAACATCCCGTCACTTATAAAGGTTGGTTAAAACATCCCGTCAATTATAAATGTTGGTTAAAACATCCCGTCACTTATAAAGGTTGGTTAAAACATCCCGTCACTTATAAAGGTTGGTTAAAACATCCCGTCACTTATAAAGGTTGGTTAAAACATCCCGTCACTTATAAACGTTGGTTAAAACATCCCGTCACTTATAAACGTTGGTTAAAACATCCCGTCACTTATAAAGGTTGGTTAAAACATCCCGTCACTTATAAAGGTTGGTTAAAACATCCCGTCACTTTATAAAGGTTGGTTAAAACATCCCGTCACTTATAAAGGTTGGTTAAAACATCCCGTCACTTATAAATGTTGGTTAAAACATCTCGTCACTTATAAATGTTGGTTAAAACATCTCGTCACTTATAAAGGTTGGTTAAAACATCCCGTCACTTATAAATGTTGGTTAAAACATCTCGTCACTTATAAAGGTTGGTTAAAACATCTCGTCACTTATAAATGTTGGTTAAAACATCCCGTCACTTATAAATGTTGGTTAAAACATCTCGTCACTTATAAATGTTGGTTAAAACATCTCGTCACTTATAAATGTTGGTTAAAACATCCCGTCACTTATCAAGGTTGGTTAAAACATCCCGTAACTTATAAAGGTTGGTTAAAACATCCCGTCACTTATAATGGTTGGTTAAAACATCTCGTCACTTATCAAGGTTGGTTAAAACATCCCGTCAATTATAAACGTTGGTTAAAACATCCCGTCAATTATAAATGTTGGTTAAAACATCCCGTAACTTATAAAGGTTGGTTAAAACATCCCGTCACTTATAATGGTTGGTTAAAACATCTCGTCACTTATCAAGGTTGGTTAAAACATCCCGTCACTTATCAAGGTTGGTTAAAACATCTCGTCACTTAAAAAAGTTGGTTAAAACATCCCGTCAATTATAAAGGTTGGTTAAAACATCTCGTCACTTATAAATGTTGGTTAAAACATCTCGTCACTTATAAATGTTGGTTAAAACATCCCGTCGTTTATAAAGGTTGGTTAAAAGATCCCGTCACTTATAAAGGTTGGTTAAAACATCCCGTCACTTATAAAGGTTGGTTAAAACATCTCGTCACTTATAAATGTTGGTTAAAACATCTAGTCACTTATAAAGGTTGGTTAAAACATCCCATCACTTATAAAGGTTGGTTAAAACATCCCGTCACTTATAAATGTTGGTTAAAACATCCCGTCATTTATAAAGGTTGGTTAAAACATCCCATCACTTATAAATGTTGGTTAAAACATCCCGTCAATTATAAATGTTGGTTAAAACATCTCGTCACTTATAAAGGTTGGTTAAAACATCCCGTCAATTATAAATATTGGTTAAAACATACCGTCACATATAAATGTTGGTTTAAACATCCCGTCACTTATAAAGGTTGGTTAAAACATCCCGTCACTTATAAAGGTTGGTTAAAACATCCCGTCACTTATAAAGGTTGGTTAAAACATCCCGTCACTTATAAAGGTTGGTTAAAACATCCCGTCACTTATAAAGGTTGGTTAAAACATCCCGTCAATTATAAATGTTGGTTAAAACATCTAGTCACTTATAAAGGTTTGTTAAAACATCCCGTCACTTATAAAGGTTGGTTAAAACATCCCGTCACTTATAAATGTTGGTTAAAACATCCAGTCACTTATAAAGGTTTGTTAAAACATCCCATCACTTATAAAGGTTGGTTAAAACATCCCGTCACTTATAAATGTTGGTTAAAACATACCGTCACTTATAAATGTTGGTTAAAACATCTCGTCACTTATAAATGTTGGTTAAAACATCTAGTCACTTATAAAGGTTTGTTAAAACATCCCGTCATTTATAAAGGTTGGTTAAAACATCCCGTCACTTATAAATGTTGGTTAAAACATCCCGTCACTTTATAAAGGTTGGTTAAAACATCCCGTCACTTATAAATGTTGGTTAAAACATCTCGTCACTTATCAAGGTTGGTTAAAACATCTCGTCACTTATAAAGGTTTGTTAAAACATCTCGTCACTTATAAATGTTGGTTAAAACATCTCGTCACTTATAAAGGTTGGTTAAAACATCTCGTCACTTATAAATGTTGGTTAAAACATCTCGTCACTTACAAAGGTTGGTTAAAACATCCCGTCACCTATAAAGGTTGGTTAAAACATACCGTCACTTATAAAGGTTGGTTAAAACATCCCGTCACTTATAAAGGTTGGTTAAAACATCCCGTCACTTATAAAGGTTGGTTAAAACATCCCGTCACTTATAAACGTTGGTTAAAACATCCCGTCACTTATAAACGTTGGTTAAAACATCCCGTCACTTATAAAGGTTGGTTAAAACATCCCGTCACTTATAAAGGTTGGTTAAAACATCCCGTCACTTATAAAGGTTGGTTAAAACATCCCGTCACTTTTAAAGGTTGGTTAAAACATCCCGTCACTTATAAAGGTTGGTTAAAACATCCCGTCACTTATAAAGGTTGGTTAAAACATCCCGTCACTTATAAAGGTTGGTTAAAACATCTCGTCACTTATAAAGGTTGGTTAAAACATCCCGTCACTTATAAAGGTTGGTTAAAACATCCCGTCACTTATAAAGGTTGGTTAAAACATCTCGTCACTTATAAAGGTTGGTTAAAACATCCCGTCACTTATAAAGGTTGGTTAAAACATCCCGTCACTTATAAAGGTTGGTTAAAACATCTCGTCACTTATAAAGGTTGGTTAAAACATCCCGTCACTTATAAAGGTTGGTTAAAACATCCCGTCTCTTATAAAGGTTTGTTAAAACATCTCGTCACTTATAAAGGTTGGTTAAAACATACCGTCACTTATAAACGTTGGTTAAAACATCCCGTCAATTATAAAGGTTGGTTAAAACATCCCGTCACTTATAAAGGTTGGTTAAAACATCCCGTCACTTATAAATGTTGGTTAAAACATACCGTCACTTATAAACGTTGGTTAAAACATCCCGTCACTTATAAAGGTTGGTTAAAACATCCCGTCACTTATAAAGGTTGGTTAAAACATCCCGTCACTTATAAAGGTTGGTTAAAACATCTCGTCACTTATAAAGGTTGGTTAAAACATCTGGTCACTTATAAATGTTGGTTAAAACATCTCGTCACTTATAAAGGTTTGTTAAAACATCTCGTCACTTATAAATGTTGGTTAAAACATCTCGTCACTTACAAAGGTTGGTTAAAACATCCCGTCACCTATAAAGGTTGGTTAAAACATACCGTCACTTATAAAGGTTGGTTAAAACATCCCGTCACTTATAAAGGTTGGTTAAAACATCCCGTCACTTATAAAGGTTGGTTAAAACATCTCGTCACTTATAAAGGTTGGTTAAAACATCCCGTCACTTATAAAGGTTGGTTAAAACATCCCGACACTTATAAATGTTGGTTAAAACATACCGTCACTTATAAAGGTTGGTTAAAACATCCCGTCACTTATAAAGGTTGGTTAAAACATCCCGTCACTTATAAATGTTGGTTAAAACATCCCGTCACTTATAAAGGTTGGTTAAAACATCCCGTCACTTATAAACGTTGGTTAAAACATCCCGTCACTTATAAAGGTTGGTTAAAACATCCCGTCACTTATAAAGGTTGGTTAAAACATCCCGTCACTTATAAAGGTTGGTTAAAACATCCCGTCACTTTTAAAGGTTGGTTAAAACATCCCGTCACTTATAAAGGTTGGTTAAAACATCCCGTCACTTATAAATGTTGGTTAAAACATCTCGTCACTTATAAAGGTTGGTTAAAACATCCCGACAATTATAAAGGTTGGTTAAAACATCTCGTCACTTATAAATGTTGGTTAAAACATCCCGTCACCTATAAAGTTGGTTAAAACATCCCGACAATTATAAATATTGGTTAAAACATCTCGTCACTTATAAATGTTGGTTAAAACATCTCGTCACTTATAAATGTTGGTTAAAACATCTCGTCACTTATAAATGTTGGTTAAAACATCCCGTCACCTATAAAGGTTGGTTAAAACATACCGTCACTTATAAATGTTGGTTAAAACATCCCGTCACTTATCAAGGTTGGTTAAAACATCTAGTCAATCATAAAGGTTGGTTAAAACATCCCGTCAATTATAAAGGTTGGTTAAAACATCCCGTCACTTATAAAGGTTGGTTAAAACATCCCGTCATTTATAAAGGTTGGTTAAAACATCCCGTCACTTAAAAAGGTTGGTTAAAACATCCCGTCAATTATAAATGTTGGTTAAAACATCCCGTCACTTATAAATGTTGGTTAAAACATCCCGTCACTTATAAAATTTGTTAAAAACATCCCGTCACTTATAAAGGTTGGTTAAAACATCCCGTCACCGATAAAGGTTTGTTAAAACATCTCGTCACTTATAAAGGTTGGTTAAAACATCCCGACAATTATAAATATTGGTTAAAACATACCGTCACTTATAAAGGTTGGTTAAAACATCCCGTCACTTATAAAGGTTGGTTAAAACATCCCGTCACTTATAAAGTTTGGTTAAAACATCCCGTCACTTATAAAGGTTGGTTAAAACATCTCGTCACTTATAAAAGTTGGTTTAAACATCCCGTCACTTATAAAGGTTGGTTAAAACATCTCGTCACTTATAAATGTTGGTTAAAACATCTAGTCACTTATAAATGTTGGTTAAAACATCCCGTCACTTATAAAATTTGTTTAAAACATCCCGTCACTTATAATGGTTGGTTAAAACATCCCGTCACTTATAAAGGTTGGTTAAAACATCTCGTCACTTATAAAGTTTGGTTAAAACACCCCGTCACTTATAAAGGTTGGTTAAAACATCCCGTCACTTATAAAGGTTGGTTAAAACATCCCGTCACTTATAAAGGTTGGTTAAAACATCCCGTCACTTATAAAGGTTGGTTAAAAAATTCCGTCACTTATAAAGGTTGGTTAAAACATCCCGTCACTTATAAAGGTTGGTTAAAACATCCCGTCAATTATAAAGGTTACTTATAAACCAATCAGCTGCTGTTCCAGTTTTCGGTCTGGCTACGTATTCCAGTGTACTCGCCCTGTCCAATTCTTTCACCCTATCAAGCTCACGATATAGCAGGGATACTCTGTATCCTCTATTGAGAAGATAGTATCTTAGTTCTACACAACGACGTTTGAAGTCATCGGAGACGATACCCCTGATTCTCAAAACCTTGTAATACGGATGCTCCTTGTAGTGTGGTTTGGGTGAAGGTACTGATGAGTTTCCGTTGGTTTACTGTATAAATCCGTGTGTATTTCTCCATTGACGAGTGTTGAACAGGTGTCCAAAAAGGATTTTTCTCGTCGGAGATGTCTCTACCGGATGTCCACTTGATCTCGATGTCGTCAATGAATCTAAACCAGCTGAGTGGTTTCGATGGGGCTGCTATAAGTAGCCTTGACGCGAGATGGCCCATAAACACATTGCGTAAGATGGTGCCATTTTGGTGCCCATTGCCGTACCACTAACTTTGAAGATAGTGCTCTCCGTTGGATGTGAAGTTGTTCAGCGTGAGTACTAGCTTAAGAAGTTCCAATAAGCTATCTGTTGAAGGATGCTTATTCCCCCGAGTGTCCCACGCAGAACGGCAGGGTATAATTCCGTCCTCATGTGGGATGTTGGTGTAGAGAGAAACTACATCCATGGTTACCAGGAGTGTATCATCAGGTAGATTACTACATGGCGTCATTTTATGAAAGCCCGTGGTGTCTCTCAAGTTAGATGGTAAATTCTCGACATGAGGTATCATGTGAAAGTCAATGAACTTCGAGATGTTTTTTCTGTAGGGTGGCCAATCGAATTGACGATGGGTCGACCGGGGTTGCGAGCTTTGTGGATTATTGGAATTATGAAGGCTTGAGGCTAGATCTTTCACCAACTTTAAGAATCGACGAGATATGTGATATTTCGATTTGACAAACTCGAGGTTTGCACAAGTTAAGTTTGGCAACTAAATAATCTTACCCAAAGTGTTGAGATCTGTATTTAATGAGACGATCAGCGCAGCAATGCCACAAGCTGGTTAGAGGTAAGCGAACATAGCCGACAGTTTTGTTCTGATGTCAATGATACTGAACTATCATAAAACAAGAAATATCTTTAAAAAAGATAAACGGCATAGTTTTAATGCTGGTGGTTATAATGTAATACTGCTGGTGAAATAAATCAACGAACTAATGCGTATCAGCACGGATAACAAAATTATATCAGTTTGAATCATTTTTGGTGATAACAAGACTGCAATTGAATCAGGGATGTAATTTTGTTAATGTGTTATTTGAAAAGATACATTCACTTATTCAGCTTGCATTCAATCTAACTTTGTTTCGTTTTTAACTGCATGTCAGCATTTTGCATTCACCGCTACATTGACCAATCACATACTTCATCTTGACCAGTAACGCCACCTGTCGCGTCATATCCGGGGCCAAAAGAATATTATACGGCTATGCCGAAAAAGCACTTTACAATTATCACATTGCATTTAATCTCAAAACTTTTGCCAGCAAAGCTTTGTCGCCGTCGCCTGCTGGCGACACGGATTGGACAGCGGAGACACGCAATCTGGGTCAACATTGCAGTTAACGTTTCGTGTTTAGATCCGTTTCTCAGAAAGTGTAAGTCCAAATTGAACCAAACTTGAATTCACATATAGTGCATCACAATGCACCCTTTATGTGATAAACAATTATAACTACGACTTTGGATAAAAAATGATTATCGGTTCTTTCACAGGGACCCGACACAAATCCAGACATATCGGTACTGCCACAGGGACCCGACACAAATCCACACGTATCGGTTCTTTCACAGGGACCCGACACAAATCCAGACATATCGGTACTGCCACAGGGACCCGACACAAATCCACACGTATCGGTACTTTCACAGGGACCCGATACAAATCCACACATATCGGTACTTTCACAGGGACCCGACACAAATCCACACGTATCGGTACTTTCACAGGGACCCGACACGAATCCACACGTATCGGTACTTGCACAGGGACCTGGCATAAATCCGAACCCCACAGGTCATTATATATAAAGGACTTGCACAACTAAATCAGCCAATCAGCTGGTGTTTCAAGGTGTAGGATTCGAGGTGTAAAAAGGCGGGATATTCAAGGTCGACGTTCCATGGTGCACTGTTAATGTCAGGGTTACTGTCTTTCGAGTACCCGTGAGCTCTTATTTGCAATTAATCCTATACAATAATAACATATATCAGATAGAAAAAACAACTTTAGTTTGATATAAATTTCACACCATTTGAACTTCAAAGGAGCGAATGAAGGGATGGAGTCACTAGCAATAACTTATAGTGAAATATGTAAATGTGTGAGCCCTAAAGTAAACAATGTATGTTTACTATGCAGGTAGACGTCTGGTGACCTTGAGAACCCTTGAAGGTCGCTCGGTAACACCGAAAAGGTGGCCATTAAAACTATATAAGAATATACACAATAGGTTTATGTTAAAATGCAGCACAATTAATGCTCATCCAACCCACATGATATATTAAGATGTGCTTGCAAACCTGTTCTGTTACGAGAACCGGTTGATAAAAAGTCATGTTCCTGCTTAAAACAGGATTTTATGGTTTCATGTTTGAGTGAATATTTACTACATTGAAGATGGATACTGATATGTCTAGCCATTCATTGGTCAGTGATCAACTGCGTATGAATCTACAACGAAAGTGATGACGTTTAACACAGTACACAATTATTACATGGTAAATATACTGCGGAAAAAATCCGGAAATTACGCGCCAGTTTGGGTTGGGGATTGGGGTTGGGGGATGGGGTGGGTTAGGGGAATTGGGGGGAGAGGGGGAGGGGGAGATGGATGAGGTACGGGTAGGGGATAGAGGGATGGGGGTAGTGGAAGGGGAGGGGGTAGTGGAAGGGGAGGGGGTAGTGGAAGGTAATGGGGGGTAGGGAAGGGGGAGGGGGATGAGGGAAATGGGGGGGGGGATGATGGGGATGGGGGTAGGGGATGATGGGGATGGGGGTAGGGGATGGAGGTTGTTTGTTGTTGTCAGGTAAGAAAGGGGATCATGTTCATCTGCCGTTATTAAAACATGCAGATACTCTTACCAGTAAAGTTGGGTATCGTCTCCCCGACTGATTCCGAGCCTTGACGAAGTCGGTCGAGCGGTGATTGTACGCAATCCTTGACATATTGGGTATGACCTGCCATTCTCTGCTTATAGGGCGTGCCAAGTCGACTACAATGTAAATCCTTAACCCCACAGTCCGTATATATATGTGTGTATCATAAGTATACTTATATATATACAGGTATGAAGAACTTTAGTAAAAGTCCCTGTGTCCCGATCAGGCCGATCCATTGTCACACACGCTCGCTACTCTTTACAACAATACAAAAAAATGTCAGATTTTTTTTATAAATATCCCACATGTATTGTAATATGCATTATGACGGTTAACTCTTCGGTATGATTATCACTAAGCTTCTTATCGCAAAGTTTTGTACACACAGGGATATGACGTCCATTGATATCCCAACAGTCTGTATATAATATAGTACACAATACAATCGTTGCGGTGGAGAATTGTGACAAGTCCCTGTGGTTTAATAGGAGTAGTGTTGGAGCGGTCAAAATGGATTTCCGGTCACCAGGCATAGTATTTGCTATTCATTTTGTGACCCTCTGTTCTAATTCCGGAAGTGTCAAGTTGACTGTAGATTGACTCCCTACACATCAAAGCTGCTCTGTAGTACATCGCTTATCCACAAACCTGGTATAGTTTTAGCACTTATAATGACAGAGACTGTATCTATAATAAATGTTATATGTATACAATTTTACGGTATAGGCTCGTGTATCACCATATACTAATCCCGTTTCACTATTTTAATGAAGAAATCACCGTTTAATGAGTGTGAAAATAACAGTTATAGCTCTTGTGGTTTTCAATCTTTACCCTAATAAATTCGCATGTCCCTGTGTTAAATACAGCCCACTTCACCTAGGGCTTACCATGTCCATCTAGTATCGTGGATGTTTTCATCTTTTATTTGGCAAAATAGTCGTGAGCGATTTTCTGGTACAAAGAAAGACTGTGTCCAGTATAGTAAATGCATAGGTCAAGTCGATGACTAGTGACGTCATACAGACCCCCTTCAAACGTCTACATAACACAGATTATCAGTCTCGCCCAGTGTCCCCGGGTCATACATTAATACTAACGAATCCGTTACAAACACATTAATCACCTGTCCAACCCAGTCCGTCTTATGCCATGGGCGACCTTTAAAAGAGGAATTACAAACCTTTGCACTTTGTTAGATAACTTGATTTGAAACTAAACTCCTAGGAAGTGTTTTTGATCTAAAAACTAGGATACTTACTCGGCTAGCTGTATGTTTATTGACGGGATTGGTTAACATGTATCAACTGAACAAGAACACGTTTTAATGAATTCGGACTAACAATAGAAGTAACGACGAGCAAACTACAATGTAAGTAATTATGTAAGTTTACAACGGGTCAAACTGAACACAATACAGGTATCGGTGTATGTTTACGATGGCAGGGCCTGGGTTAAACAAAGTTAAAAGTGCTCACTTTTTTCTTTTTTTGTTTATTTATTTATTGTTATCTGATTTTTTTTCTTGACATCTTAACCAGTTGACAAAGAATACCCGACTTAGTTACCAGGACATTGTCGGACTAAACATAAGAAACGTAAGAGTTAACGCCTTGATTTCCATCTTTGCCATTTGACCTGTATGTAAGTCTTGTAGAAACATTAATTTATTTAAGCATTGAACTGTTTTTGTATGGTATTTATGATTTATTTGAATGCCAGAGATTTGCAAGCAAACAGCACAATGTGCTTAAAATAGATCATAAATACCATACAAAACAGTCCAACGCTTATATTTACATTCCTTTTCCTTTTTTTTTTTATTTTTTTAAATGCTATAATTCATATTTAAAATTCATAATGCCCGCCTTACCGGCAGTCAGCAGATTTTTTGTCAGTCGTTGGAACAGCCGGAACATGCATATGGTCGCGTGCTTTTTGGCAAACAAAATAGTACGTGGAAAATTTTTAAAACAACTCAATTTTGTTAATCATTTTATTATCAACGTAATGCGCAAATGGCATATTTTTTATAACAAATAATGTAGACATAATAATTAGTCGTTAAACTTTCCATTCTGGATATTGTAGTTCCGGTTTGTGTTGTATTGATACGCTAATAAGTGTAGCGCGTGATGGATGGCATTTAAACGTACATCAATGCCGATCTCAAACAGACTATATAGTGACAATGCCAGACACATGTAAATATATTATTATGATTGAAAACTTGGAATGTAAACACAAAATATCCGATAACCCTAATGTCCTGTATAATAGAGTGGTGGGAGATTTGCCGAAAGGCTCCTGTTAACGATGGTCGTATTGAGAAATGTCCCAGTTATGTCACATGGGACTTATCGTTCAGAAATTGTCATCAACAAATATATTGTATAACGCATTCTCTCTATATCAGTACTTCAACCTGCTCCAAACAGGAAATCTATGTTCAACCTTTCACTTAAATCACAAGACAACAGTTTAAAAATAAAGACATTGAAAATAATATCTCATCCGTCTTTCCGAAATTTCTTCATATCTTTGAACAAAAATCAGATATTAGATTTATCACCAGTTATTTAAGTGTAAGTGCTAAATGTGAATTGATCACTCTCTACAATATTTACTATATTACATGAAAAATAGCATAATGTCATTACAATGGATATTATTTTTATACAAATAATCAACAACAACAACAACAACAACAACAAAATAGCAACAAGCAAAAAATTATGGTTATACAAATAATCAACAAAGAAAGGGAAACAAACAAACAAAAAATGATGTTTATCATGTTACCAAAACCTTTGGTTGGATTTTAAATCAACGACAACATTCAGATTTTATTTTTAGCCCACCATCATCAGATGGTGGGCTATTCAAATCGCCCTGCGTCCGTGGTCCGTGGTCCGTCCGTCCGTCCGTCCGTCCGTCCCTCCGTCCGTCCGTAAACAATTCTTGTTATCGCTAATCCTCAGAAAGTACTGAAGAGATCTTTCTCAAATTTCATATGTGGGTTCCCCTTGGTGCCTAGTTATGCATATTGCATTTTGAGACCAATCGGAAAACAACATGGCCGACAGGCAGCCATCTTGGATTTTGACAATTGAAGTTTGTTATCGCTATTTCTGAGAAAGTACTGAAGGGATCTTTCTCAAATTTCATATGTAGGCTCCCCTTGGTGCCTAGCTATGCATATTACATTTTGAGACCAATCGGAAAACAACATGGCCGACAGGCAGCCATCTTGGATTTTGACAATTGAAGTTTGTTATCGCTATTTCTGAGAAAGTGCTGAAGAGATCTTTCTCAAATTTCATATGTAGGCTCCCCTTGGTGCCTAGTTATGCATATTGCATTTTGAGACCAATCGGCAAACAACATGGCCGACAGGCAGCCATCTTGGATTTGACAATTGAAGTTTCGTTATCGCTATTTCTGAGAAAGTACTGAAGGGATCTTTCTCACATTTCATATGTAGGCTCCCCTTGGTGCCTAGTTATGCATATTGCATTTTGAGACCAATCGGAAAACACATGGCCGATAGGCAGCCATCTTGGATTTTGAATAATTGAAGTTTGTTATCGCTATTTCTGAGAAAGTACTGAAGGGATCTTTCTCAAATTTCATATGTAGGCTCCCTTGGTGCCTAGCTATGCATATTACATTTTGAGACCAATCGGAAAACAACATGGCCGACAGGCAGCCATCTTGGATTTTGATAATTGAAATTTGTTATCGCTATTTCTGAGAAAGTACTGAAGGGATCTTTCTCAAATTTCATATATAGGTTCCCCATGGTGCCTAGTTATGCAAATTGCATTTGAGACCAATCGGAAAACAACATGGCCGACAGGCAGCCATCTTGGATTTTGACAATTGAAGTTTAATATCGCTATTTCTGAGAAAGTACTGAAGGGATCTTTCTCAAATTTCATATGTAAATTTCCCTTGGTGCCTAGTTATGCATATTGCATAGTTATGCATATTGCATATTGAGACCGATCGGAAAACAAACATGGCCGACAGGCAGCCATCTTGGATTTTGACAATTGAAGTTTGTTTTCGCTATTTCTGAGAAAGTGCTGAAGGGATCTTTCTCAAATTTCATATGTAGGTTTCCCTTGGTGCCTAGTTATGCATATTGCATTTTGAGACCTATCGGAAAACAACATGGCCGACAGGCAGCCATCTTGGATTTTGACAATTGAAGTTTGTTATCGCTATTTCTGAGAAAGTACTGAAGGGATCTTTCTCAAATTTCATATATAGGTTCCCCTTGGTGCCTAGTTATGCATATTACATTTTGAGACCTATCAGAAAACAACATGGCCGACAGGCAGCCATCTTAGATTTTGACAATTGAAGTTTGTTATCGCTATTTCTCAGAAAGTACTGAAGGGATCTTTCTCAAATTTTCGTATTTAGGTCCAATTGAAGTTTGTTATCGCTATTTTACAGAAGGTACTGAAGGGATCTTTCTCAAATTTCATATGTAGGTTCCCCTTGGTCCCTGGTGTTGCATTTTGGGACCAATCCGAAAACAACAGACAGCCATTATCGCAAAATCTTGAATTTTATATATAGGTTCCCCTTGTTTGAAAAGTACTAGAGGGCTGTTTCTGAATTTACACAGATTAGTAAGACTTAGAGGAAGGGAAAAGTAGAGAAAAGATCAATCTGACATGGAACCTATAAAGATCATTCAATGGTGGGCGCCAAGATCCCTCTGGGATCTCTTGTTGTAAATGTGAGAAAAGGGACATTTTTGTTTAATACAATGAGAACAGATGAAAAAGAAATAATAGCCATTACGACAGGTTTTAGGTAGCTTTACTCTAAAAATATCAACGTTTATTGAAATACATTTGTACTTCAACTTTGTATACAAAAATCCCCCCCCCCCCAAAAAAAAAAAAAAAACCTGTAGAAAGGACGTGTTTTTTTGTGATTTACTGGATGTGAAATAGCGGGATTAAAATTCGATAAAAAAAAGTGGAGACCTTGTTTCCAAGTTTAAACCATTCCAAGAAAATAAAGTGGATAAAAAGGAAGATCGAGTACTGTTTAATCTATAAGTTGGAACCGTAAAATCATGTATGTTTTTGATAGCCAGAGTTTACAACACTAGGTGGCAAAAGGTCATTCACAAGTTGAGGAGTGATGATATTTCTTTTATTTAAAAAAAAACAACAACTGTAGTTTTCTCTTTTATTTTAAAAAACAAATGTAGTTTTCTCTCTTTTTTTCTTTTTTTCTGATAACTTTCAAAATATAGAGCAGTGATATTCACATAAAAAATAAGACCAGTTATCAGACGTAGTTCTCTTTGAACCTTTTCACGTAATTCTAACTCATGCAGAGCACATTCATCCATAATTCGCAGGCATTTTCAACTACTGGAAAAATAAAAGTGTTAAAATTGTTAACAAAAGTTTTCCTATTAAGAATATATCTGAACTTCCTGCATTTATTTTCTTCATTACTGAATTATACATATAATCGATATGATTACATCATTTTTTTCTGATTACATCATTTCCTTCCAAGGTGCGGCATATGTGTCTCGATTAAATTTCAAGATTCCCCACCAAAGATAAGATCAAGTTGGTCATTTGTATTTCTACTATACAAGGGTTAAAACTTACTAGCCACTGATTTGCCCAGGAATCAAGTGATTGTAAGTATTGATTGAATTCAGTTTCAATTTCAACCCATAAAGAAGAGGGTTTTATAATAGATCGACGAATAGACGAATCATTAGGGATATTAAAAAAAACTGTAAGACTAAGAATAGAACCCTGAAGCACTCCTGTCTTAAAATTACAAATGGAAGAAAGCGAATCAGCAATGGAAAATCTCTGGTTTCTATGCTAGAGATAATTTTTAAACCATTCAGAAATGTATCGTGCGAAATGCAAAATGAGGTAACTTGACATTTTCTCTTTAATACTTCACCTCCCGACTATTTCAGAGCACGATACAGAAGGCCGTTAGGGATATAGAGACAGTCATTTCTAGGTACACAACTTTAGGTCCGCATTGTTATCTCGGCCAAATCTGTGAAGACCCGGATCTTACGCCTTGACGGAATTTACCGGGTAGGTCCGTGGTGGCCGAGTGGTTAAGCTGTACCGACACTTATCACTTGCCCTCCACCTCTGGGTTGCGAGCTCGAATCCCGCGTGGCTCAGTTGCCTGGTACTGACCGTAGGCCGGTGGTTTCCCCTACCTTTAACACTTCGCACGTCCTTAAATGACCCTGGCTGTTGATAGAGCGTTACACAAAACAAACAAACAAACAAACAAACAAAAAACCGACATGTCGCGATTACCAAAACAGGAACGAGTATAGGTCGTCTTAAAGGTATTAATTATACTTGATTTCAAACATATTACAAACGTCTGTGAAAAAAACTTGGTGGGAACAAACGGGGATAGGTTTGTACAAACTGAAATATGGTAACATTATGGAAGTTCAGATATGTTTGATGTTCAACATGCATGTATAAAATCTTCTCCCTTGACGATGATAACCCTACTGTGTAGTTGGTGTAGTTTGTACTGTGTCCCAGGTTTAGAGTTGTTGTCTCCCCTGTTGGTGTAGTCTGTACTGTGTCCCAGGTTTAGAGGTGTTGTCTCCCCTGTTGGTGTAGTCTGTACTGTGTCAGGTTTAGAGGGTTGTCTCCCCTGTTGGTGTAATGTGTACTGTGTCCCAGGTTTAGAGTTGTTGTCTCCCCTGTTGGTGTAGTCTGTACTGTGTCCCAGGTTTAGAGGGTTGTCTCCCCTGTTGGTGTAGTCTGTACTGTGTCCCAGGTTTAGAGGTGTTGTCTCTCCTGTTGGTGTAGTCTGTACTGTGTCCCAGGTTTAGAGGTGTTGTCTCCCCTGTTGGTGTAGTCTGTACTGTGTCCCAGGTTTAGAGGTGTTGTCTCCCCTGTTGGTGTAGTCTGTACTGTGTCCCAGGTTTAGAGGTGTTGTCTCCCCTGTTGGTGTAGTCTGTACTGTGTCCCAGGTTTAGAGGTGTTGTCTCCCCTGTTGGTGTAGTCTGTACTGTGTCCCAGGTTTAGAGTTGTTGTCTCCCCTGTTGGTGTAGTCTGTACTGTGTCCCAGGTTTAGAGAGTTGTCTCCCCTGTTGGTGTAGTCTGTACTGTGTCCCAGTCCTAGAGTTGTTGTCTCCCCTGTTGGTGTAGTCTGTACTGTGTCCCAGGTTTAGAGGTGTTGTCTCCCCTGTTGGTGTAGTCTGTACTGTGTCCCAGGTTTAGAGGTGTTGTCTCCCCTGTTGGTGTAGTCTGTACTGTGTCCCAGGTTTAGAGGTGTTGTCTCCCCTGTTGGTGTAGTCTGTACTGTGTCTCAGGTTTAGAGGTGTTGTCTCCCCTGTTGGTGTAGTCTGTACTGTGTCCCAGGTTTAGAGGGTTGTCTCCCCTGTTGGTGTAGTCTGTACTGTGTCCCAGGTTTAGAGTTGTTGTCTCCCCTGTTGGTGCAGTCTGTATTGTGTCCCAGGTTTAATGTTGTTGTCTCCCCTGTTGGTGTAGTCTGTACTGTGTCCCAGGTTTACAGTTGTTGTCTCCCCTGTTGGTGTAGTCTGTACTGTGTCCCAGGTTTAGAGTTGTTGTCTCCCCTGTTGCTGTAGTCTGTACTGTGTCCCAGGTTTAGAGTTGTTGTCTCCCCTGTTGGTGTAGTCTGTACTGTGTCCCAGGTTTAGAGGTGTTGTCTCCCCTGTTGGTGTAGTCTGTACTGTGTCCCAGGTTTAGAGTTGTTGTCGCCCCTCTTGGTGTAGTCTGTACTGTGTCCCAGGTTTAGAGTTGTTGTCTCCCCTGTTGGTGTAGTCTATACTCTGTCCCAGGTTTAGAGGTGTTGTCTCCCCTGTTGGTGTAGTCTGTACTGTGTCCCAGGTTTAGAGGTGTTGTCTCCACTGTTGTTGTAGTCTGTACTGTGTCCCAGGTTTAGAGTTGTTGTCTCCCCTGTTGGTGTAGTCTGTACTGTGTCCCAGGTTTAGGGGTGTTGTCTCCCCTGTTGGTGTAGTCTGTACTGTGTCCCAGGTTAAGAGATGTTCTCTCCCCTGTTGGTGTAGTCTGTACTGTGTCCCAGGTTTAGAGTTGTTGTCGCCCCTGTTGGTGTAGTCTGTACTGTGTCCCAGGTTTAGAGTTGTTGTCTCCCCTGTTGGTGTAGTCTGTACTGTGTCCCAGGTTTAGAGTTGTTGTCGCCCCTGTTGGTGTAGTCTGTACTGTGTCCCAGGTTTAGAGGTGTTGTCTCCCCTGTTGTTGTAGTCTGTACTGTGTCCCAGGTTTAGAGGTGTTGTCTCCCCTGTTGGTGTAGTCTGTACTGTGTCCCAGGTTTAGAGGTGTTGTCTCCCCTGTTGGTGTAGTCTGTACTGTGTCCCAGGTTAAGAGATGTTGTCTCCCCTGTTGGTGTAGTCTGTACTGTGTCCCAGGTTTAGAGGGTTGTCTCCCCTGTTGGTGTAGTCTGTACTGTGTCCCAGGTTTAGAGATGTTGTCTCCCCTGTTGGTGTAGTCTGTACTGTGTCCCAGGTTTAGAGTTGTTGTCTCCCCTGTTGGTGTAGTCTGTACTGTGTCCCAGGTTTAGAGTTGTTGTCTCCCCTGTTGGTGTAGTCTGTACTGTGTCCCAGGTTTAGAGGGGTTGTCTCCCCTGTTGGTGTAATCTGTACTGTGTCCCGGGTTTAGAGGTGTTGTCTCCCCTGTTGGTGTAGTCTGTACTGTGTCCCATGTTTAGAGTTGTTGTCTCTCCTGTTGGTGTAGTCTGTACTGTGTCCCAGGTTTAGATGTGTTGTCTCCCCTGTTGGTGTAGTTTGTACTGTGTCCCAGGTTTAGAGTTGTTGTCTCCCCTGTTGGTGTAGTTTGTACTGTGTCCCAGGTTTAGAGTTGTTGTCTCCCCTGTTTGTGTAGTCTGTACTGTGTCCCAGGTTTAGAGTTGTTGTCTCCCCTGTTGGTGTAGTCTGTACTGTGTCCCAGGTTTAGAGTTGTTGTCTCCCCTGTTGGTGTAGTCTGTACTGTGTCCCAGGTTTAGAGTTGTTGTCTCCCCTGTTGGTGTAGTCTGTACTGTGTCCCAGGTTTAGAGTTGTTGTCGCCCCTGTTGGTGTAGTCTGTACTGTGTCCCAGGTTTAGAGTTGTTGTCTCCCCTGTTGGTGTAGTCTGTACTGTGTCCCAGGTTTAGAGTTGTTGTCGCCCCTGTTGGTGTAGTCTGTACTGTGTCCCAGGTTTAGAGGTGTTGTCTCCCCTGTTGTTGTAGTCTGTACTGTGTCCCAGGTTTAGAGGTGTTGTCTCCCCTGTTGGTGTAGTCTGTACTGTGTCCCAGGTTTAGAGGTGTTGTCTCCCCTGTTGGTGTAGTCTGTACTGTGTCCCAGGTTTAGAGATGTTGTCTCCCCTGTTGGTGTAGTCTGTACTGTGTCCCAGGTTTAGAGGGTTGTCTCCCCTGTTGGTGTAGTCTGTACTGTGTCCCAGGTTTAGAGATGTTGTCTCCCCTGTTGGTGTAGTCTGTACTGTGTCCCAGGTTTAGAGTTGTTGTCTCCCCTGTTGGTGTAGTCTGTACTGTGTCCCAGGTTTAGAGTTGTTGTCTCCCCTGTTGGTGTAGTCTGTACTGTGTCCCAGGTTTAGAGGGGTTGTCTCCCCTGTTGGTGTAATCTGTACTGTGTCCCGGGTTTAGAGGTGTTGTCTCCCCTGTTGGTGTAGTCTGTACTGTGTCCCATGTTTAGAGTTGTTGTCTCTCCTGTTGGTGTAGTCTGTACTGTGTCCCAGGTTTAGATGTGTTGTCTCCCCTGTTGGTGTAGTTTGTACTGTGTCCCAGGTTTAGAGTTGTTGTCTCCCCTGTTGGTGTAGTCTGTACTGTGTCCCAGGTTTAGAGTTGTTGTCTCCCCTGTTTGTGTAGTCTGTACTGTGTCCCAGGTTTAGAGTTGTTGTCTCCCCTGTTGGTGTAGTCTGTACTGTGTCCCAGGTTTAGAGTTGTTGTCTCCCCTGTTGGTGTAGTCTGTACTGTGTCCCAGGTTTAGAGTTGCTGTCTCCCCTGTTGGTGTAGTCTATACTCTGTCCCAGGTTTAGAGGTGTTGTCTCCCCTGTTGGTGTAGTCTGTACTGTGTCCCAGGTTTAGAGGTGTTGTCTCCCCTGTTGGTGTAGTCTGTACTGTGTCCAAGGTTTAGAGGGGTTGTCTCCCCTGTTGGTGTAGTCTGTACTGTGTCCCAGGTTTAGAGTTGTTGTCTCCCCTGTTGGTGTAGTCTGTACTGTGTCCCAGGTTTAGAGTTGTTGTCTCCCCTGTTGGTGTAGTCTGTACTGTGTCCCAGGTTTAGAGGGGTTGTCTCCCCTGTTGGTGTAATCTGTACTGTGTCCCGGGTTTAGAGGTGTTGTCTCCCCTGTTGGTGTAGTCTGTACTGTGTCCCATGTTAAGAATTGTTGTCTCTCCTGTTGGTGTAGTCTGTACTGTGTCCCAGGTTTAGATGTGTTGTCTCCCCTGTTGGTGTAGTTTGTACTGTGTCCCAGGTTTAGAGTTGTTGTCTCCCCTGTTGGTGTAGTTTGTACTGTGTCCCAGGTTTAGAGTTGTTGTCTCCCCTGTTTGTGTAGTCTGTACTGTGTCCCAGGTTTAGAGTTGTTGTCTCCCCTGTTGGTGTAGTCTGTACTGTGTCCCAGGTTTAGAGTTGTTGTCTCCCCTGTTGGTGTAGTCTGTACTGTGTCCCAGGTTTAGAGTTGTTGTCTCCCCTGTTGGTGTAGTCTATACTCTGTCCCAGGTTTAGAGGTGTTGTCTCCCCTGTTGGTGTAGTCTGTACTGTGTCCCAGGTTTAGAGGTGTTGTCTCCCCTGTTGGTGTAGTCTGTACTGTGTCCAAGGTTTAGAGGGGTTGTCTCCCCTGTTGGTGTAGTCTGTACTGTGTCCCAGGTTTAGAGGTGTTGTCTCCCCTGTTGGTGTAGTCTGTACTGTGTCCCAGGTTTAGAGGGTTGTCTCCCCTGATGGTGTAGTCTGTCCTGTGTCAGGTTTAGAGGGGTTATCTCCTCTGTTGGTGTAGTCTGTACTTTGTCCCAGGTTTGGAGGTATTGTCTCCCCTGTTGGTGTAGTCTGTACTGTGTCGCAGGTTTAGAGGTATTGTCTCCCCTGTTGGTGTAGTCTGTACTGTTTCCCACGTTTAGAGGGTTGTCTCCCCTGTTGGTGTAGTCTGTACTGTGTCCCAGGTTTAGAGGGTTGTCTCCCCTGTTGGTGTAGTCTGTACTGTGTCCCAGGTTAAGAGGTGTTGTCTCCCCTGTTGGTGTAGTCTGTACTGTGTCCCAGGTTTAGAGATGTTGTCTCCCCTGTTGGTGTAGTCTGTACTGTGTCCCAGGTTTAGAGGGTTGTCTCCCCTGTTGGTGTAGTCTGTACTGTGTCCCAGGTTTAGAGATGTTGTCTCCCCTGTTGGTGTAGTCTGTACTGTGTCCCAGGTTTAGAGTTGTTGTCTCCCCTGTTGGTGTAGTCTGTACTGTGTCCCAGGTTTAGAGGTGTTGTCTCCCCTGTTGTTGTAGTCTGTACTGTGTCCCAGGTTTAGAGTTGTTGTCTCCCCTGTTGGTGAAGTCTGTACTGTGTCCCAGGTTTAGAGGTGTTGTCTCCCCTGTTGGTGTAGTCTGTACTGTGTCCCAGGTTTAGAGATGTCGTCTCCCCTGTTGGTGTAGTCTGTACTGTGTCCCAGGTTTAGAGGGTTGTCTCCCCTGTTGGTGTAGTCTGTACTGTGTCCCAGGTTTAGAGATGTTTTCTCCGCTGTTGGTGTAGTCTGTACTGTGTCCCAGGTTTAGAGTTGTTGTCTCCCCTGTTGGTGTAGTCTGTACTGTGTCCCAGGTTTAGAGGTGTTGTCTCCCCTGTTGTTGTAGTCTGTACTGTGTCCCAGGTTTAGAGTTGTTGTCTCCCCTGTTGGTGTAGTCTGTACTGTGTCCCAGGTTTAGAGGTGTTATCTCCCCTGTTTGTGTAGTCTGTACTGTGTCCCAGGTTTAGAGATGTTGTCTCCCCTGTTGGTGTATTCTGTACTGTGTCCCAGGTTTAGAGGGATTGTCTCCCCTGTTGGTGTAGTCTGTACTGTGTCCCAGGTTTAGAGGTGTTGTCTCCCCTGTTGGTGTAGTCTGTACTTTGTCCCAGGTTTAGAGGTATTGTCTCCCCTGTTGGTGTAGTCTGTACTGTGTCCCAGGTTTAGAGGTGTTGTCTCCCCTGTTGGTGTAGTCTGTACTGTGTCCCAGGTTTAGAGTTGTTGTCTCCCCTGTTGGTGTAGTCTGTACTGTGTCCCAGGTTTAGAGGTGTTGTCTCCCCTGTTGGTGTAGTCTGTACTGTGTCCCAGGTTTAGAGGTGTTGTCTCCCCTGTTGGTGTAGTCTGTACTGTGTCCCAGGTTTAGAGGTGTTGTCTCCCCTGATGGTGTAGTCTGTACTGTGTCCCAGGTTTAAAGGTGTTGTCTCCCCTGTTGGTGTAGTCTGTACTGTGTCCCAGGTTTAGAGGGTTGTCTCCCCTGTTGGTGTAGTCTGTACTGTGTCCCAGGTTTAGAGCTGTTGTCTCCCCTGTTGGTGTAGTCTGTACTGTGTCCCAGGTTTAGAGGGTTGTCTCCCCTGTTGGTGTAGTCTGTACTGTGTCCCAGGTTTAGAGTTGTTGTCTCCCCTGTTGGTGTAGTCTGTACTGTGTCCCAGGTTTAGAGTTGTTGTCTCCCCTGTTGGTGTAGTCTGTACTGTGTCCCAGGTTTAGAGGGTTGTCTCCCCTGTTGGTGTAGTCTGTACTGTGTCCCAGGTTTAGAGTTGTTGTTTTCTCCCCTGTTGGTGTAGTCGGTACTGTGTCCCAGGTTTAGAGGTGTTGTCTCCCCTGTTGGTGTAGTCTGTACTGTGTCCCAGGTTTAGAGCTGTTGTCTCCCCTGTTGGTGTAGTCTGTACTGTGTCCCAGGTTTAGAGTTATTGTCTCCCCTGTTGGTGTAGTCTGTACTGTGTCCCAGGTTTAGAGGGTTGTCTCCCCTGTTGGTGTAGTCTGTACTGTGTCCCAGGTTTAGAGTTGTTGTCTCCCCTGTTGGTGTAGTCTGTACTGTGTCCCAGGTTTAGAGGTGTTGTCTCCCCTGTTAGTGTAGTCTGTACTGTGTCCCAGGTTTAGAGCTGTTGTCTCCCCTGTTGGTGTAGTCTGTACTGTGTCCCAGGTTTAGAGGTGTTGTCTCCCCTGTTGGTGTAGTCTGTACTGTGTCCCAGGTTTAGAGGTGTTGTCTCCACTGTTGTTGTAGTCTGTACTGTGTCCCAGGTTTAGAGTTGTTGTCTCCCCTGTTGGTGTAGTCTGTACTGTGTCCCAGGTTTAGAGGGTTTGTCTCCCCTGTTGGTGTAGTCTGTACTGTGTTCCAGGTTTAGAGGGGTTGTCTCCCCTGTTGGTGTAGTCTGTACTGTGTCCCAGGTTTAGAGGGATTGTCTCTCCTCTTGGTGTAGTCTATACTGTGTCCCAGGTTTAGAGGTGTTGTCTCCCCTGTTGGTGTAGTCTGTACTGTGTCCCAGGTTTAGAGTTGTTGTCTCTCCGCTTGGTGTAGTCTGTACTGTGTCCCAGGTTTAGAGGGGTTGTATCTCCTCTTGGTGTAGTCTGTACTGTGTCCCAGGTTCAGAGGGTTGTCCCCCCCCCTGTTGGTGTTATGTGTACTGTGTCCCAGGTTAAGAGTTGTTGTCTCCCCTGTTGGTGTAATGTGTACTGTGTCCCAGGTTTACAGGTGTTTTCTCCCCTAAAGTGTAATAATTATGTACTGTGTCCCAGTTTTAGATGATTTTCTCCCCTAATGACATTTTCTACGTCACGTTATGACGGTTGCACAATGTCAGCCACATTACCTTATCATTGCTGTTTTTTTTTTTTTTTTGACGACCATCCCCTGATTGTGTTATATTTTCTGTTCCAGGTTGGTTTGAGGTTCTGCCCGAGGATGGACGACCCGTGGAATACTTTGATTCCATCCAGGCGATCACTAACGTAAAGCCACGACGGTTTCTAGTCAGGACTGCCACGGTGGGATACCAGCTTAGTGCAGAGTCCGGAATGAACTCTTGGGTTCCGTATGAGATTCGCGCAGGCGCCGTGCTCACCACTGGGATTATCTTCATGGATCAGAAGAAGACCAGGGCCAATGTCAAAAGCTTCTTCAGAAAATTGTTACGGACACATAAAAGTGGTAAGAAGGAACAGGAATTGAAGTATTTACAGTGCTTTGACACTTCCGGTACAGAAGTTATGATTCCTATTATAATGTCCGGAGTGTTCAGTCCTATCGGTGAGACTACAGAGGAGAATTTCGACAGTGTGTACGAGCTACAAGACCTAATACTTGCCTTCCATTTACCCGTGAAAGCCCAGCTCATCCACGAGGAAGACCAAGAATGCCCAAATATTGTACCTCACGGGTTCGTCAAGGTTGAGGAGTTGCGGGACACCGAGTGGGTCGTCTTCGGTAGGTACCCGATCACCAATGCCGAGGAGCAGGCTTTTGAACTCCCATTGGATGCAAATATACTTTTACAAAAAGATATATCTAGGAAACGAAAATCTAAAAAGCATATACCTCCGAAAGAGGACCCGCTTGTCGACGAGGAAGAGCACGTGAATGCTGAAAAGACTGAGATAGCACTTCCTGTAAGAGTGAAAGAACAAAAGAAAAACAAAGTTGGACTTTTCGATAAACTGAGTGTTCGGTCCAGATCCAGAAAGGAACGTGCGAGCCTTAAAGCATTACAAGTGGCGGGAGTGTTTACGTCACGGTTGAGTAAAAGTGAAGCGAACTTTGATGACCTTACTAACACTGAATCTACAGCGAACACAGAGGATGATGGGAAGACAAGCGACCATGATACCGGCGAGCGAGATAAAGGTGATGTCATGCCGTCTTCTACAACTGACATGGACGATAGGGTTACGTACACAAGTTTGTCATTTGAAAGTCCGCCGTATGGCACGTTTACGGGCTCAACAGTTGGCCCACAGAATCGCGATCTTCCTCCGATACCAAAGAGTCCAGGTTCAGAGAAAGAAGCTGTCTATGAAGAACTGCCAGTAGCTCCAAAACCCCCGCCTGTTGATTCGGGAGATTTCGGAGGTTGTCGCGGTCTGTCGGATCGACCCGAGGCAATACACGGTAATTCCGTCAGCAAGGAGGAGGAGGAGGATGACGAAGACGGTTATATGAGCCCGGCACAGCTACGACTGAGAGCGGACCAAACATACGCTGTGGTTCGCAACAAACCTCCGTTGGCGCCAACTCGGGAAGCAAAACTAATGCGTGCACGAAAAGCTCGCAGTGAAATTCCAAGTAATTATAGTTACGACGTCAGAGATCTTAAAGAAACTAACGAAAAAGAAATAGATGAACTGTTCAGATATACATTAGAAAATGATAAAAAGTTTACAAAAGACGGACCTTATGTATCAGGAGAATGTCGGCCAACATCGGAAGCTGTTCCGGAACCTAACACGTTTTCCTACGAAAGTGCTATGAGATTTGTGGATGATCAATGTCTCGATACTCGTTCAAATTCTGGTATGCCAAAGTTTAGATCACGGTCGCACAGAAGTTTGAATTTTGACGCCAATGCGACCGTTCGTAGTCATAATGTCCGTAAAATGAGGAACGCTATCGATGTATTCAATTTTAGTGATTCTTTTCAGGACTTAAGTCGCAATAATAATGGCTTAACATGTAACGATATTTCTTCTGGTATGCCACCTGGAACAACTGCTAGTTCGCTGTACAGCTCCGGTATTGAACGCAACCCGTACAGTTCGCAATACGCACGCTCAAGCGTCTACGCGGAGAGCGAGCCGGGTTTCAAGCGTTTCATGCGCTCGGCTTCTATATCCGGTCTGAGCGAGCCAATGACTCGGCAAGCAGACGACTCGGCCATATCTGGAGACTACGGTTACCATGGTGATAGTGAGTACAGCTATCAGGAATATTCCGAATATCACGATGACCACTGGATACCCCCAGATGACCTTTCGACCTTGACCGTGCTGGAAGTGTCCAAATCTCTCCACTACATTGGCATGAAGGACCGAGTGGTCATCAGACTTGCTAATGAACAAATAGACGGTAGTCTTTTGTGCTCGCTGGACAAACAGTTGCTAAGGGAGGGTTTTCCGGAGCTCAATGCCCTTGATGTCAAGAAAATTGTAGATTTTATAGATGGATGGAGACCGAAAAAGAAATGAATGACATCATGATGATCGGTCAATTATAGCGTTTCTCTTGAAATCTTAGCGACACAAATGTGACATAAAGATTACTAATGTTATTTATTTGCAATACCACATAAGTTATGTTGAAATCATTGAATACTTTCATATTTAATATGTTACAGGGGACATCAATGTTCGGGGTTTTACTAAAATTAGACCACTCCTCTTAAACACATCGATACAAACATATATGATTACACGGTGTATTTCAGAACGTCATACAGGAGCGGAATAAAAAATATCAGATGTCAAACGGGGGGGGTGGATTTTTGAACATTATTTGTTCCAATTGCCATTAAAAATAATACAAACTTGATTAGAATTTGAACGGTTTGTGCATTTTGGCACTGCCTGACCACCAGAGAGGCTTGAGGGGCGGGTCCAAAAAGGATCAAATTGACCAAAACTTTGAAAGTCTTCTTCTTAAGACCCAAATAAGGTAGAAACAAATACCCTTCATCGTTGGAAGGGTCTTCAGGTGCTTTACCAAATTTGTGAGCTTCGTTACCCTTGGGTGTCACGTTTGCCCGGGGGAGGGTAAACTTTGCTATAGTTAGTATAGGAAAATTACACTTTGGAATATCATTTGTTTAATTTCTATTCGAATTAATTCTAATTTGGTAAACATCATCAACATGGGATGACAGTTTGATGGTGTGCACTTGCTGACCATGGTTGACCCCCAGGGGCTGATGGTTGGGGCCAAAAGGTTCAAAGTAAAAGGAATTTCAAAAATCTTCTCAAAATCAAAATAAAGTGGAATCAAATACTCTTCATATATAGAAGGACATTGAGGTGCTTTACCAAAATTGTGAATTTCATGACCCTGGGGTTAGAATTTGCAGTTTTGAATGGCAGGTTGATGGAATGTAAATGTTGGCCCGATTGACCCCCTGGGGCTGAAACGCGGAGTCAAAAAGGGGTCAAAGAAATATTGTGAAACTCGGGTGACCGTTAACAAAATGGTTGTTAACGGTCACCCGAGTTTCACACCTCTTGGTTAATGTAATACCGGACATGCCCCTTGTAGCTCCACTAGGTAACAGCCTACATTATCTGTAACTGAGCGGTCGTGAGATTTTCACCAGTGGTCGATGATGTAGGACCAAACTTGTGTACATCTTTAAAAACAAGCAACAGCTGTTTGATAAAAGCTGGACATTTTCGAACATCTATTCGTTTCGATCAATTACAGATCGCAGGGGAGGTAACTTGCGTCTATTCTTTACATCTCGGGGAAATTTCCGGCAACACTCGGAAATCCTTCCGAGTGTTGCCGGAAATTTTCCCGAGATGTTGCGATTGTCTGGTTAGACTCACAAGAGTTACTTCCTTTTTCGATAAATAACAATGAACTCAAATTGTATGGATATGTATGGAGATCCAATGAGAAGACGGCATGTAATACCACGTGATCCAATATAAAGTCGGACTTTTATACTTTATTTATGAACACCTAATATTACTGTTATTATTGATCCTAAGCACATCGTCTAACATTTGAGCGAGACGTGTATTAACTGAAGGTTTATAAGGCTCCATATCGAACACTACAATCCCCACAGAAAGCAATGTACCGATGATGACAAAGTATTTAATTTCATCAGCTGATATATGAAGAATTGAAAATTATCATTTGTATTAGAAAAATAAAGACTGAAAAATGAAATAAAATCGCTTATATTGATTTAATATATATTTATTTATCTATTTTGAATTATATTCCGTTAAAGCACGGTAGATAATAAAGTTGTGATAAAGAAAGTATGTGTTATAATAGGTAATAATTAGAATTGTAACATGGACACTGACAACATTCTTAACATGGACAGCAACACATTCTTAACATGGACAGCAACACATTCTTAACGTGGACAGCAACACATTCTTAACATGGACAGCAACACATTCTTAACATGGACAGCAACACATTCTTAACATGGATACCGACACATTCTTAACATGGACAGCAACACATTCTTAACATGGATACCGACACATTCTTAACGTGGACAGCAACACATTCTTAACATGGACAGCAACACATTCTTAACATGGACAGCAACACATTCTTAACATGGATACCGACACATTCTTAACGTGGACAGCAACACATTCTTAACATGGACAGCAACACATTCTTAACATAGACAGCAACACATTCTTAACATGGACAGCAACACATTCTTAACATGGATACCGACACATTCTTAACGTGGACAGCAACACATTCTTAACGTGGATACCGACACATTCTTAACGTGGAAAGCAACACATTCTTAACATGGATACCGACACATTCTTAACGTGGACAGCAACACATTCTTAACGTGGATACCGACACATTCTTAACGTGGACAGCAACACATTCTTAACGTGGACACCGACACATTCTTAACGTGGACAGCAACACATTCTTAACGTGGACACCGACACATTCTTAACATGGACAGCAACACATTCTTAACATGGACACCGACACATTCTTAACATGGACACCGACACTTTATTAACCTGGACAGCAACACATTCTTAACCTGGATACCGACACATTCTTAACATGGACACCGACACTTTCTTAACATGGACACCGACATTTTCTTAACCTGGACAGCAACACATTCTTAACCTGGATACCGACACATTCTTAACATGGACACCGACACATTCTTAACATGGACACCGACACTTTCTTAACCTGGATACCGACACTTTCTTAACCTGGACAGCAACACATTCTTAACCTGGATACCGACACATTCTTAACCTGGACAGCAACACATTCTTAACCTGGATACCGACACATTCTTAACATGGACAGCAACACATTCTTAACATGGACACCGACACATTCTTAACATGGATACCGACACTTTCTTAACCTGGACAGCAACACATTCTTAACATGGACACCGACACATTCTTAACATGGACACCGACACTTTCTTAACCTGGACAGCAACACATTCTTAACCTGGATACCGACACATTCTTAACATGGACACCAACACATTCTTAACATGGACACCGACACTTTCTTAACCTGGACAGCAACACATTCTTAACATGGACACCGACACATTCTTAACATGGACAGCAACACATTCTTAACCTGGATACCGACACATTCTTAACGTGGACACCGACATATTCTTAACATGGACAGCAACACATTCTTAACCTGGACACCGACACATTCTTAACCTGGACAGCAACACATTCTTAACCTGGACAGCAACACATTCTTAACCTGGACACCGACACATTCTTAACCTGGACAGCAACACATTCTTAACATGGACAGCAACACATTCTTAACCTGGATACCGACACATTCTTAACATGGACAGCAACACATTCTTAACGTGGACACCGACACATTCTTAACCTGGACAGCAACACATTCTTAACCTGGATACCGACACATTCTTAACCTGGACACCGACACATTCTTAACATGGACAGCAACACATTCTTAACATGGACAGCAACACATTCTTCACGTGGACACCGACACATTCTTTACCTGGACAGCAACACATTCTTAACATGGACAGCAACACATTCTTAACGTGGATACCGACACATTCTTAACCTGGACAGCAACACATTCTTAACATGGACAGCAACACATTCTTAACATGGACATCGACACATTCTTAACGTGGACACCGGCAAATTCTTAACATGGACAGCAACACATTCTTAACATGGACAGCAACACATTCTTAACCTGGACACCGACACATTCTTAACCTGGACAGCAACACATTCTTAACATGGACAGCAACACATTCTTAACATGGATACCGACACATTCTTAACATGGACAGAAACACATTCTTAACGTGGACACCGACACATTCTTAACCTGGACAGCAACACATTCTTAACCTGGATACCGACACATTCTTAACCTGGACACCGACACATTCTTAACATGGACAGCAATACATTCTTAACATGGACAGCAACACATTCTTCACGTGGACACCGACACATTCTTAACGTGGATACCGACACATTCTTAACCTGGACAGCAACACATTCTTAACATGGACAGCAACACATTCTTAACATGGACATCGACACATTCTTAACGTGGACACCGGCAAATTCTTAACATGGACAGCAACACATTCTTAACATGGACAGCAACACATTCTTAACCTGGACACCGACACATTCTTAACCTGGACAGCAACACATTCTTAACATGGACAGCAACACATTCTTAACCTGGATACCGACACATTCTTAACATGGACAGCAACACATTCTGAACGTGGACACCGACACATTCTTAACCTGGACAGCAACACATTCTTAACCTGGACAGCAACACATTTTTAACGTGGACAGCAACACATTCTTAACGTGGACAGCAACACATTCTTAACCTGGACACCGACACATTCTTAACATGGACAGCAACACATTCTTAACATGGACAGCAACACATTCTTCACGTGGACACCGACACATTCTTAACCTGGACAGCAACACATTCTTAACATGGACAGCAACACATTCTTAACGTGGACACCGACACATTCTTAACGTGGATACCGACACATTCTTAACCTGGACAGCAACACATTCTTAACATGGACAGCAACACATTCTTAACATGGACATCGACACATTCTTAACGTGGACACCGGCAAATTCTTAACATGGACAGCAACACATTCTTAACCTGGACACCGGCACATTCTTAACATGGACAGCAACACATTATTAACATGGACACCGACAAATTCTTAACGTGGACACCGGCACATTCTTAACATGGACAGCAACACATTATTAACATGGACAGCAACACATTCTTAACGTGGACACCGACACATTCTTAACGTGGACACCGACACATTCTTAACATGGACAGCAACACATTCTTAACATGGACAGCAACACATTCTTAACCTGGACAGCAACACATTCTTAACATGGACAGCAACACATTCTTAACGTGGACACCGACACATTCTTAACATGGACAGCAACACATTCTTAACATGGACAGCAACCATATTCTAACAGGCACAACCATTCTTACTGGACAGCAACACATTTAATGGATACCGAACATCTTACTGAACGACACACACAATCAACTGGACACACCATTTAACGGACATTACATCGAAAATCTACGGCTTAACCGCAATCTAAACCTTGAACGTACACTATACTGGACACATTAACCTGACATGGACAGACACATTTCAGTGACACGAACATTCTTAACGTGGATACCGACACATTCTTAACCTGGACAGCAACACATTCTTAACATGGACAGCAACACATTCTTAACATGGACATCGACACATTCTTAACGTGGACACCGGCAAATTCTTAACATGGACACAACCACATTACAAACACACACATTTTAACACACGACATTCTAACGGACAGCAAACACTAGGAACGACATTCTTAACTGGACATACGACACATTTAACCGGACAGAACATTACGGAACAATTAACTGGACAGCAACACATTCTTAACCTGGACAGCAACACATTCTTAACCTGGACACCGACACATTCTTAACATGGACATCGACACATTCTTAACCTGGACAGCAACACATTCTTAACCTGGACACCGACACATTCTTAACCTGGACAGCAACACATTCTTAACGTGGACACCGAAACATTCTTAACCTGGACAGCAACACATTCTTAACATGGACAGCAACACATTCTTAACATGGACAGCAACACATTCTTAACCTGGACAGCAACACATTCTTAACCTGGACAGCAACACATTCTTAACCTGAACACCGACACATTCTTAACATGGACATCGACACATTCTTAACCTCGACAGCAACACATTCTTAACCTGGACACCGACACATTCTTAACCTGGACAGCAACACATTCTTAACCTGGACACCGAAACATTCTTAACCTGGACAGCAACACATTCTTAACATGGACAGCAACACATTCTTAACATGGACAGCAACACATTCTTAACCTGGACAGCAACACATTCTTAACCTGGACACCGACACATTCTTAACATGGACATCGACACATTCTTAACCTGGACAGCAACACATTCTTAACCTGGACACCGACACATTCTTAACCTGGACAGCAACACATTCTTAACCTGGACACCGAAACATTCTTAACCTGGACAGCAACACATTCTTAACATGGACAGCAACACATTCTTAACATGGACAGCAACACATTCTTGACATGGACAGCAACACATTCTTAACATGGACAGCAACACATTCTTAACCTGGACAGCAACACATTCTTGACATGGATACCGACAAATTCTTAACATGGACACCGACACATTCTTAACATGGACAGCAACACATTCTTAACCTGGACAGCAACACATTCTTAACATGGACAGCAACACATTCTTAACATGGACATCAACACATTCTTAACATGGACATCGACACATTCTTAACATGGACATCGACACATTCTTAACCTGGATACCGACACATTCTTAACATGGACAGCAACACATTCTTAACATGGACAGCAACATATTCTTAACATGGACAGCAACACATTCTTAACATGGACAGCAACACATTCTTAACGTGGACACCGACACATTCTTAACATGGACAGCAACACATTCTTAACATGGACAGCAACACATTCTTAACATGGACAGCAACACATTCTTAACATGGATACCGAAACATTCTTAACATGGACAGCAACACATTCTTAACATGTACACCGACACATTCTTAACATAGACAGCAACACATTCTTAACATGTACACCGACACATTCTTAACCTGGACACCGACATATTCTTAACCTGGACAGCAACACATTCTTAACATGTACACCGACACATTCTTAACCTGGACACCGACATATTCTTAACCTGGACAGCAACACATTCTTAACATGGACACCGACAAATTCTTAACATGGACACCGACACATTCTTAACATGGACACCGACACATTCTTAACCTGGACACCGACACATTCTTAACCTGGACACCGACACATTCTTAACCTGGACAGCAACACATTATTAACCTGGATACCGACACATTCTTAACCTGGACAGCAACACATTCTTAACATGGACACCGACAAATTCTTAACATGGACACCGACAAATTCTTAACATGGACACCGACACATTCTTAACATGGACACCGACACATTCTTAACATGGACACCGACACATTCTTAACATGGACACCGACACATTCTTAACATGGACACCGACACATTCTTAACATGGACACTGGAGACAGGTGGGCAAACTCTCAAATATCCTGTTACAGGCGGGCAAACTATCAAGTCCCAGTTACAGGTGGGCAAACTATCAAATATCCTGTTACAGGTGGGCAAACTATCAAATATCATGTTACAGGTGGGCAAACTATCAAGTCCCTGTTACAGGTGGGCAAACTATCAAATATCCTGTTACAGGTGGGCAAACTATCAAATATCCTGTTACAGGTGGGCAAACTATCAAGTCCCTGTTACAGGTAGGCAAACTATCAAGTCCCTGTTATAGGTGGGCAAACTATCAATTATCCAGTTACAGGTTGGCAAACTATCAAATATCCTGTTACAGGTGGGCAAACTATCAAATATCCTGTTACAGGTGGGCAAACTATCAAATATCCTGTTACAGGTGGGCAAACTATCATATATCCTGTAACAGGTGGGCAAACTATCAAATATCCTGTTACAAGTGGGCAAACTATCAAATATCCTGTTAAAAGTGGGCAAACTATCAAGTCCCTGTTACAGGTGGGCAAACTATCAAATATCCTGTAACAGGTGGGCAAACTATCAAGTCCCTGTTACGGGTGGGCAAACTATCAAGTCCCTGTTACAGGTGGGCAAACTATCAAATATCCTGTTACAGGTGGGCAAACTATCAAATATCCTGTTACAAGTGGGCAAACTATCAAATATCCTGTTACAGGTGGGCAAACTATCAAGTCCCTGTTACAGGTGGGCAAACTATCAAGTCCCTGTTACAGGTGGGCAAACTATCAAGTCCCTGTTACAGGTGGGCAAATTATCAAATATCCTGTTACAGGTGGGCAAACTATCAAATATCCTGTTACAGGTGGGCAAACTATCAAGTCCCTGTTACAGGTGGGCAAACTATCAAATATCCTGTTACAGGTGGGCAAACTGTCAAGTCCCTGTTACAGGTGGGCAAACTATCAAGTCCCTGTTACAGGTGGGCAAACTATCAAATATCCTGTTACAGGTGGACAAACTATCAAGTCCCTGTTACAGGTGGGCAAACTATCAAATATCTTGTTAAAGGTGGGCAAACTATCAAATATCCTGTTATAGGTGGGTAAACTAACAAATATCCTGTTACAGATGGGCAAACTGTCAAATATCCTGTTACAGGTGGGCAAACTATCAAATATCCTGTTACAGGTGGGCAAACTATCAAATATCCTGTTACAGGTGGTCAAACTGTCAAGTCCCTGTTACAGGTGGGCAAACTATCAAGTCCCTGTTACAGGTGGGCAAACTATCAAATATCCTGTTACAGGTGGGCAAACTGTCAAGTCCCTGTTACAGGTGGGCAAACTATCAAGTCCCTGTTACAGGTGGGCAAACTATCAAATATCCTGTTACAGGTGGGCAAACTATCAAGTCCCTGTTACAGGTGGGCAAACTATCAAATACAAAAAAATGTATCTTGTTAAAGGTGGGCAAACTACCAAATATCCTGTTACAAGTGGGCAAACTATCAAATATCCTGTTAAAAGTGGGCAAACTAACAAGTCCTTGTTACAGGTGGGCAAACTATCAAATATCTTGTTACAGGTGGGCAAACTATCAAATATCCTGTTACAGGTGGGCAAACTATCAAATATCCTGTTACAGGTGGACAAATTATCAAATATCCTGTTACAGGTGGGCAAACTATCAAATATCCTGTTAAAAGTGGGCAAACTAACAAGTCCTTGTTACAGGTGGACAAACTATCAAATATCTTGTTACAGGTGGGCAAACTATCAAATATCCTGTTATAGGTGGGTAAACTAACAAATATCCTGTTACAGGTGGGCAAACTGTCAAATATCCTGTTACAGGTGGGCAAACTATCAAATATCCTGTTACAGGTGGGCAAACTATCAAATATCCTGTTACAGGTGGTCAAACTGTCAAGTCCCTGTTACAGGTGGGCAAACTATCAAGTCCCTGTTACAGGTGGGCAAACTATCAAATATCCTGTTACAGGTGGGCAAACTGTCAAGTCCCTGTTACAGGTGGGCAAACTATCAAGTCCTTGTTACAGGTGGGCACACTGTCAAGTCCTGTTACAGGTGGGCAAACTATCAAGTCCCGGTTACAGGTGGGCAAACTATCAAATATCCTGTTACAGGTGGGCAAACTATCAAGTCCCTGTTACAGGTGGGCAAACTATCAAATATCTTGTTAAAGGTGGGCAAACTATCAAATATCCTGTTATAGGTGGGTAAACTAACAAATATCCTGTTACAGGTGGGCAAACTGTCAAATATCCTGTTACAGGTGGGCAAACTATCAAATATCCTGTTACAGGTGGGCAAACTATCAAATATCCTGTTACAGGTGGACAAACTATCAAGTCCCTGTTACAGGTGGGCAAACTATCAAATATCCTGTTACAGGTGGGCAAACTATCAAGTCCCTGTTACAGGTGGGCAAACTATCAAATATCTTGTTAAAGGTGGGCAAACTATCAAATATCCTGTTATAGGTGGGTAAACTAACAAATATCCTGTTACAGGTGGGCAAACTGTCAAATATCCTGTTACAGGTGGGCAAACTATCAAATATCCTGTTACAGGTGGGCAAACTATCAAATATCCTGTTACAGGTGGTCAAACTGTCAAGTCCCTGTTACAGGTGGGCAAACTATCAAGTCCCTGTTACAGGTGGGCAAACTATCAAATATCCTGTTACAGGTGGGCAAACTGTCAAGTCCCTGTTACAGGTGGGCAAACTATCAAGTCCCTGTTACAGGTGGGCAAACTATCAAATATCCTGTTACAGGTGGGCAAACTATCAAGTCCCTGTTACAGGTGGGCAAACTATCAAATATCTTGTTAAAGGTGGGCAAACTACCAAATATCCTGTTACAAGTGGGCAAACTATCAAATATCCTGTTAAAAGTTGGCAAACTAACAAGTCCTTGTTACAGGTGGGCAAACTATCAAATATCTTGTTACAGGTGGGCAAACTATCAAATATCCTGTTACAGGTAGGCAAACTATCAAATATCTTGTTAAAGGTGGGCAAACTATCAAATATCCTGTTATAGGTGGGTAAACTAACAAATATACTGTTACAGGTGGGCAAACTCTCAAATATCCTGTTACAGGTGGGCAAACTATCAAATATCCTGTTACAAGTGGGCAAACTATCAAATATCCTGTTAAAAGTGGGCAAACTAGCAAGTCCCTGTTACAGTCGGACAAACTATCAAATATCCTGTTACAGGTGGGCAAACTATCAAATATCCTGTTACAGGTGGGCAAACTATCAAATATTCTGTTACAGGTGGGCAAACTATCAAATATCCTGTTACAGTGGGCAAACTATCAAATATCCTGTTACAGTTGGGCAAACTATCAAATATCCTGTTACAGGTGGGCAAACTATCAAGTCCCTGTTACAGGTGGGCAAACTATCAAGTCCCTGTTACAGGTGGGCAAACTATCAAATATCCTGTTACAAGTAGGCAAACTATCAAATATCCTGTTAAAAGTGGGCAAACTATCAAGTCCCTGTTACAGGTGGGCAAACTATCAAATATCCTGTAACAGGTGGGCAAACTATCAAATATCCTGTTACAGGTGGGCAACTATCAAATATCCTGTTAAGGTGGGCAAATATCAAATCCTGTTACAGGTGGGCAAACTATCAAATATCCTGTTACAGGTGGGCAAACTATCAAATATCCTGTTACAGGTGGGCAAACTATCAATATCCTGTTAAAGGTGGGCAAACTATCAATATCCTGTTACAGGTGGGCAAACTATCAAATATCCTGTTACAGGTGGGCAAACTATCAAATATCCTGTTACAGGTGGGCAAACTATCAAATATCCTGTTACAGGTGGGCAAACTATCAAATATCCTGTTACAGGTGGGCAAACTATCAAATATCCTGTTACAGGTGGGCAAACTATCAAGTCCCTGTTACAGGTGGGCAAACTATCAAATATCCTGTTACAGGTGGGCAAACTATCAAATATCCTGTTACAGGTGGGCAAACTATCAAATATCCTGTTACAGGTGGGCAAACTATCAAGTCCCTGTTACATGTGGGCAAACTATCAAGTCCCTGTTACAGGTGGGCAAACTATCAAGTCCCTGTTACAGGTGGGCAAACTATCAAATATCCTGTTACAGGTGGGCAAACTATCAAATATCCTGTAACAGGTGGGCAAACTATCAAGTCCCCGTTACAGGTGGGCAAACTATCAAGTCCCTGTTACAGGTGGGCAAACTATCAACTCCCTGTTACAGGTGGGCAAACTATCAAATATCCTGTTACAGGTGGGCAAACTATCAAATATCCTGTAACAGGTGGGCAAACTATCAAATATCCTGTAAAAGGTGGGCAAACTATCAAATATCCTGTTACAGGTGGGCAAACTATCAAGTCCCTGTTACAGGTGGCCAAACTATCAAATATCCTGTTACAGGTGGGCAAACTATCAAATATCCTGTTACAGGTGGGCAAACTATCAAATATCCTGTTACAGGTGGGCAAACTATCAAGTCCCTGTTACATGTGGGCAAACTATCAAGTCCCTGTTACAGGTGGGGCAAACTCTCAAGTCCCTGTTACAGGTGGGCAAACTATCAAATATCCTGTTACAGGTGGGCAAACTATCAAGTCCCTGTTACAGGTGGGCAAACTATCAAATATCCTGTTACAAGTGGGCAAACTGTCAAGTCCTGTTACAGGTGGGCAAACTATCAAGTCCCTGTTACAGGTTGGCAAACTATCAAATATCCTGTTACAGTGGGCAAACTTAGCAAGTCCCTGTTACAGGTGGGCAAACTATCAAATATCTTGTTAAGGTGGGCAAACTATCAAATATCCTGTTATATGTGGGTAAACTAACAAATATCCTGTTACAGGTGGACAAACTTTTCAAATATCCTGTTACAGGTGGGCAAACTATCAAATATCCTGTTACAGGTGGGCAAACTATCAAATATCCTGTTACAGGTGGTCAAACTGTCAAGTCCCTGTTACAGGTGGGCAAACTATCAAGTCCCTATTACAGGTGGGCAAACTATCAAATATCCTGTTACAGGTGGGTAAACTATCAAATATCCTGTTACAGGTGGGCAAACTATCAAGTCCTGTTACAGGTGGGCAAACTATCAAATATCTTGTTAAAGGTGGGCAAACTACCAAATATCCTGTTACAAGTGGGCAAACTATCAAATATCCTGTTAAAAGTGGGCAAACTAGCAAGTCCTTGTTACAGGTGGGCAAACTATCAAATATCTTGTTACAGGTGGGCAAACTATCAAATATCCTGTTACAGGTGGGCAAACTATCAAATATCCTGTTACAGGTGGGCAAACTATCAAATATCCTGTTACAGGTGGGCAAACTATCAAATATCCTGTTACAGGTGGGCAAACTATCAAGTCCCTGTTACAGGTGGGCAAACTATCAAGTCCCTGTTACAGGTGGGCAAACTATCAAATATCCTGTTACAAGTGGGCAAACTATCAAATATCATGTTAAAAGTGGGCAAACTGTCAAGTCCCTGTTACAGGTGGGCAAACTATCAAATATCCTGTTACAGGTGGTCAAACTTTCAAGTCCCTGTTACAGGTGGGCAAACTATCAAGTCCCTGTTACAGGTGGGCAAACTATCAAGTCCCTGTTACAGGTGGGCAAACTATCAACTCCTTGTTACAGGTGGGCAAACTATCAACTATCCTGTTACAGGTGGGCAAACTATCAAGTCCTTGTTACAGGTGGGCAAACTATCAAATATCTTGTTACAGGTGGGCAAACTATCAAATATCCTGTTACAGGTGGGCAAACTATCAAATATCCTGTTACAGGTGGGCAAACTGTCAAATATCCTGTTACAGGTGGGCAAACTATCAATATCCTGTTACAGGTGGGCAAACTATCAAATTCCTGTTACAGGTGGGCAAACTATCAAGTCCCTGTTACAGGTGGGCAAACTATCAAATATCCTGTTACAGGTGGGCAAACTATCAAGTCCTTGTTACAGGTGGGCAAACTATCAAATATCTTGTTACAGGTGGGCAAACTATCAAATATCCTGTTAGAAGTGCGGAAACTAACAACATATCCTGTTACAGTGTGGGCAAACTAGTCAAATATTCCTGTTTACAGGTGGGCAAAACTATCAAATATCCTGTTACAGGTGGGGCAAACTATCAAGTCTCCTGTTGACAGGTGGTCAAACTAGTCAAGTCACTGTTACAGGTGGGCCAAACTATCAAGTATCCTATTCAAGGTGGGCAAAACTATCAAAGTCCCTGTTCCAGGTGGGGCTAAACTATCAAATATCCTGTTACAGGTGGCAAACTATCAAGTCCCTGTTACAGGTGGGCAAAATTTTCCAAGGGTCCCTGTTCCCCGGGGGGGAAAAATTTATCAAAATCTTTTACAGGGGGGAAAAATTTTAAGCCCCCCTTTAAACGGTTTTTTGGGCCCCAAACAAAATTTTTGTTAAAGGTGTGGCCAAAAAACTAAAAATTTCCTGGGGGTTTAGTGGTTAAAAAACTCCAAAAAAAATTCTTTTCCCAGGGGGAAAAAACTGTAAAATTTACCCTTTTTACAGGGGGAAAAATTTTAAAAATTTTCCTTTTAAGGGTGGGAAAAAACATAAATACCCTTTCGGGGGGGGTTAAAACCGCCCAACGTCCGTTACAGGGGGCAAACTATAAAGGGCCCTATTACCGGGGGAAAAAAAACTATCAAATACCCTTTACGGGGGGTAAACTTCAAATACCCCTTTTAAAAAGGGGGGGCAAAACCCCAAGTCCCGTACAGGGGGAAACCAAACTATCAAAAACCCTTTTACGGGGGCCAAATTTTTTTATTAAATTTTTCCTGGTTACATGTGGGCAAACTACCCAAATTTTGGTTTACGGGGTGGGCAAACAATTAAAATTTTATCCTGTTACAGGGGGCCCAAACCCTATCAAATACCCCTGTTACAGGGGGGGAAAAACTTTTCAAATATCCTTTTACAGGGGGGGAAAAATTTTTTAATAAAGCCCCCTTTTTAAGGGGGGCCCCCCAAAATTTAACCCCCGGCCCAGGTGGGAAAAACTATAAATAACGGGGTTACAAGTGGGCCCAAAAATTTTTTATCAAAAAATTTTTTTGTTAAAAGTGGGCAAATTTTAAATTCCCTTTTTTCCCAGGTGGGCAAATATCAAAATCTTTTGAAAACCGGGGGGAAAAACTTTTTCAAGTCCCCTTCCCAGGTGGCAAAACTATAAAGGGCCCCTGTTACAGGGGGAAAATATAAACCCCCCGTTAAAGGGGGCAAATTTAAAAATTTTTATCCTTGGTTAAGGGGGCAAACTATCAAATATCCTGTAACAGGTGGGCAAACTATCAAATATCCTGTAAAAGGTGGGCAAACTATCCAATATCCTGTTACAGGATGGGCAAACTATCAAGTCACTGTTACAGGTGGCCAAACTATCAAATATCCTGTTACAGGTGGGCAAAACTATCAAATATCTGGTACAGGTGGGGCAAACTATCAATATCCCTGTTACAGGTGGGCAAACTATCAAATCCCTGTTACATGTGGGCAAACTATCAAAGTCCCTGTTACAGTGGGTGGGCAAAACTATCAAGTCCCCTGTTAACAGGTGGGCAAACTATCACATATTCCTGTTACAGTGGGGCAAACTATCAAGTCCCCTGTTACAGGTGGGCCAAAACTATCAAAATATCCTGTTACAGGTGGGGCAAAAAACCCTGTCAAGTCCCCTGTTACAGGTGGGCAAACTATCAAGTCCCTGTTACAGGTGGGCAAACTATCAAATATCCTGTTACAGGTGGGCAAACTATCAAGTCCCTGTTACAGGTGGGCAAACTATCAAATACCTTGTTAAGGTGGGCAACTATCAAATATCCTGTATATGTGGGTAAACATACAAATATCCTGTTACAGGTGGGCAAACTGTCAATATCCTGTTACAGGTGGGCAAACTATCAAATATCCTCGTTACAGGGTGGGCAAACTATCAAATAATCCTGTTACAGGTGGTCAAACTGTCCAAGTCCCCTGTTACAGGTGGGCAAACTATCAAGTCCCTATTACAGGTGGGCAAACCTATCAAATATCCTGTTACAGGTGGGTAAACTATAATAAATATCCTGTACAGGTGGGCAAACTATCAAGTCCCTGTTTACATGTGGGCAAAACTATCAAATATCTTGTTAAAGGTGGGGCAAACTACCAAATATCCTGTTAGCAAGGGGCAAACTATCAAAGATCCTGGTAAAAGTGGGGCAAACTAATCAAGGTCCTTGGTTAGCAGGCTGGGCAAAACTATCAAATATCTTGTTACAGGTGGGCAACTATCAAATATCCTGTTAAAGGTGGGCAAACTATCAAATATCCTGTTACAGGTGGGCAAACTATCAAATATCCTGTTACAGTTGGGCAAACTATCAAATATCCTGTTACAGGTGGGCAAACTATCAAAGTCCCTGTTATAGGTGGGCAAAACTATCAAGTCCTGTTACAGGTGGGCAAACTATCAAATATCCTGTTACAAGTGGGCAAACTATCAAATATCATGTTAAAAGTGGGCAAACTGTCAAGTCCCTGTTACAGGTGGGCAAACTATCAAATATCCTGTTACAGGTGGTCAAACTTTCAAGTCCCTGTTACAGGTGGGCAAACTATCAAGTCCCTGTTACAGGTGGGCAAACTATCAACTCCTTGTTACAGGTGGGCAGGCAAACACTATCAACTATCCCTGATACAGGTGGGCAAACTATCAAGTCCCTGTACAGGTGGGCAAACTATCAACTCCCTGATTACAGGGGGCAAACTATCATAGTCCCTGTTACAGGTGGGCAAACTATCAATATCCTGTTACAGGTGGGCAAACTATCAAATATCCTGTTTACGAGGTGGGCAAACTATCAATATCCTGTTACAGGTGGGCAAACTATCAAATATCCTGTTACAGGTGGGCAAACTATCAAATATCCTGTTACAGGTGGGCAAACTATCAATATCCTGTTACAGGTGGGCAAACTATCAAGTCCCTGTTACAGGTGGGCAAACTATCAAATATCCTGTTACAGGTGGGCAAACTTTCCAAATATCCTTTTACAGGTGGGCAAACTATCAAATATCCTGTTACAAGTGGGCAAACTATCAAATCCCTGTTAACAGGTGGACAAACTATCAATATCCCTGTTACAGGTGGGCAAACTATAAAGTCCCTGTTACAGGTCGGCAAACTATCAAATATCCTGTTACAGGTGGGCAAACTCTCAAATATCCTGTTACAGTGGGCTAACTATCAAAAAACCGTCCCGGTGGGAAAAACTATCAAATATTTTTTTTACAGGGGGCAAACTGTAAAGCCCCTTTTAAGGTGGGGCAAAAATTCAAGTCCCGGTAAGGGGGGCCCAAACTAAAAATATTTTTACAGGGGGGCCCCCCCCTTAAAAAACCCCTTTGTTTCGGTGGGAAAACATCAAATATCCGGGTTCCCAGGTGGGAAAACCCCATAAAATATCCTGTTAAAGGGGGGCCCAAACTCCCCAAATACCCTTTTCCAAGGGGGCCCAAAACTACCAAAAATCCTTTTAAAAAAGGGGGGGAAAAACTAACAAGCCCTTGGGGACAGGTGGGCAAAACTATCAAATATTTTTTACAGGTGGGCAAACTATCAAATACCCTGTTACAGGGGGGCAAAAACAAAAAATTCCCTTTAAAGGGGGAAAACCCTATAAAATTACCCTTTTACAGGGGGGAAAAATTCAAATATCCTTTTACGGGGGGGAAAAACTTTTCAAGCCCCTTTTCCCAGGGGGGGAAAACCCCTATAAGCCCCTTTGGTTACAGGTGGGGCAAATATCAAAATCCTTTTACAAGGGGGGAAAAACTATCAAATTTCCCCTTTTTAAAAGGGGGAAAACTGTCAAGTCCCGTTAAGGGGGGCCCAAAATATCAAATACCCGTTACGGGGGGTAAAAAATTTTAAGCCCCTGTTACAGGGGGAAAAACTATTAAGTCCCTTTTAAAAGGGTTTGGGCAAAACTACCCCAAGTCCCTTTTTCCAGGGGGGCCCAAAATTAAAATCCTTTTTACAGGGGGGCAAACCCCCCCTTTATCCTTTTTTTTTTTAAACAGGGGGGGAAACTATAAAGTCCTTGTTACAGGGGGGAAAAACATAAAATTTATCTTGTTCCCCAGTGGGCCCAAAACTAAAATTTTCCTGTTCCCGGTGGGAAAAAACTATAAAATACCTGTTACAGGTGGGAAAACATAAAAACCAACCCTTTTAAGAGGTGGGCAAAAATCAAGTCCCTTTAAACCAGGGGGGCCCAAAACTATAAATATCTGTTACAGGTGGGAAAACTTTAAAAATTTTCCCTTTTTACAGGGGGCCCAAAACTATCAAAAACCCGGGTTGACAAGTGGGCAAACTATCAAGCCCTTTTTGGGGGGGGGTTTAAAACTAATAAATTAAATTAAAATTTTTTACAGGGGGGCCCAAAACTTAAAATTTACCCTTTTAAGTGGGAAAAACTACAAAACCCGGGTTAAAAGGGGGAAAAACTAAAAAGTTTGTAACGGGTTTGGAAAAAACTATCAAATTCCTTTTAAAAGGGGGGGGCAAACTACCCAAATATCCTTTTTAACAGGCGGCCAAACTATAAAATTTCCCTGTTACGGGTTGGGCAAAACTCTCAAAAAATCCTGTTCCCGGGGGGGCTAACTACCCAAATATCCTTTACGGTTTTGGGGAAACATCAAATACCTGTACAGGTGGGAAACTGTAAAATTTCCCTGCCCCGGTAAAAAAATATAAAGTCCCTTTTTCAGGTGGGAAAAAAATATAAAAAATTTTTTCCTGTTCCGGTGGGAAAAACTATAACCCCCTTTTTACAGGGGGAAAAACTATAAATATCCTTTTACAGGGGGGAAAACTATAAAATTTCCTGTTAAAAGTGGGTCGTTAAAACTTAAATTCCCCAAAAAAGGGGGCAAAACAAATAAAAATTCCGGGTTACGGTGGGAAAAACCTATCCGTCCCTGTTCCGGGGGGGGCCCCAAACTATCAAATAGCCTGTTTCAGGTGGGCAAATTTTATCAAATACCCTGTTTCAGGTTGGAAAAACAAAAAAATAACCTTTTTCCCGGGGGGGCCAAACCCAATCAAGTCCCTTTTCCCCCGGTGGGAAAAACTTCAAGTCCCTGTTACAGGGGGGAAAAAACTATCAATTTTCCCTGTTAAGGTGGGCAAACATAAAATTTTCCCTTTTTACAGGTGGGAAAAAACCTGTCAAAACGTTACAGGTGGGCAAACTATCAAGCCCCTGTTTACAGGTGGGAAAAAAACATCAATTCCCTTTCAGGGGGGGAAAAAACTATCAAGCCCCTTCTTTAAAAGGGGGGCAAACTACCCCAAACCCCCTTTTTTACAGGGGGCAAATACCCCAAATATCAGTTCAGGTGGGCAAACTTATCAAGCCCTTTTGGAAAAGGTGGGAAAACATCAAATTTGGGTAAGGGGGGAAAACTATCAAAATACCCTTAAGGTGGGAAATATAAAAATTCCTTTTACGGGGGGAAAAAACTATAAAAATTCCCCTGTTGAAGGGGCAAACTACCCAAGCCCTGTTACAGGTGGGCCAAATATAAAAATTCCTTTTCAAAGTGGGAAAAATTACAAGTCCGGGACGGTGGGGAAAACTATCAAATGCCCTTGCACAGGTGGGAAAAATAAAATTTCCCTGTTACAAGGGGGGCAAAATTTCAAAATCCTTTTTAAAAGGGGGCAAACAGCAAGTCCCTTTTACAGGTGGAAAAAAAACTATAAAATTATCTGACGGGGGGCAAATTTATCAAATACCCTTTTTACAGGTGGGAAAACCAAAAAAAATTTTCCTTTTCCCAAGGTGGGAAAAATTAAAAATTTTCCCGTTCCCGGGGGGCAAATATCAAAACCTTTTACAGGGGGCCCAAATAAAATACCCTGTTACAGGGGGGAAAAAAACTATCAAGTCCCTTTAAAGGTCGGAAAAACTATCAAGCCCTGTTCAGGGGGGCAAACTTCAAATTTTCCTTTTACAGGTGGGCAAAACCGTCAATTTCCCTTTTAACGGGGGGCCAAAACATAAAAGCCCCTGTTACAGGTGGGCCAAAAATAAAAATTTTCCTTTTAACATTTGGGAAAAATTTTCAAGCCCCGTTACAGGTGGAAAAACTAAAAATTTTTCCTGTTGGGGGGGCCCAAACTGTCAAGTCCCGGGTTACAGGGGGGCCAACACCCAAGTCCTGTTCCCGGGGGGGGAAAAACTATCAAATATCTGTTACGGGGTGGAAAAAATATAAACCCCGGTTACGGGGGGGCCCCAAACAAAAAAAAATATTTGAAAAAGGTGGGCAAAACTACCAAATATTTTTTTAAAGGGGCCCAAACTATCAAAATTTCCCCTTTAAAATTTGGGAAAAACTGGGCAAGTCCTTGTACAGGGGGGCAAACAAAAAAATCTTGTTCCCGGGGGGGAAAACTACCCCAAATATCCTGTTCAGGTGGGCAAACTATAAAACCCCTTTTAAAAGAAGTGGGGCAAAACATCCGGCCCCCTTTTTAAACCAGGGGGGCCCAAAAAATTTCCCCAAAATCTTTTTACAGGTGGGAAAAATTTAAAATATCCGAAAGGGGGCAAACTTTTTAAAATTTATTTTAAAAGGGGGGCAAATATCAAGCCCCTTTTTACAGGTGGGAAAAACTATCAAAAATACCCGTTAAAGGTGGGCAAATATAAATATCCCCCCCAAGTGGGAAAAACCATCAAATATCCGGGTTAAAAGGGGGAAAAATAGCAAGCCCCTGTTACGGGGGAAACCAAAAAAAAAAAAATTTCCTTTTTAAAGGGGCAAACTATCAAATACCCTGTTCCCGGTGGGAAAAACTACAAAACCCGGTTACAGGTGGGAAAAAACTATCAAATAAAAGGTTACAGGGGGGGAAAAACATCAAAACCCTTTTTCCCGGTGGGAAAAATTTCAAGCCCCTTTCCCAGGGGGGGGCAAACTATCAAATTCCTTTTTACAATTTGGGAAAAACTTAAAAATATCTTTTAAAAAAGTGTCCCAAATATAAAGCCCCCGGAAAACAGGTGGGAAAAAAATTTCAAAATCCGTAACGGGGGGCCCAAATATCAAGTCCCTTTTTACATTTGGGAAAAAACTATCAAGCCCCTTTTTTAACAGGGGGGGAAAAATTCAAGCCCTTGACGGGGGGGCAACCTTTTAAAATATCATTTTTACAGGGGGGCAAACTATAAAATATCTGTTACGGGGGGGGGCCCCAAAACTATCAAAACCCGGGTTTACGGGTTTGGGCCCCCAAACTATAAAAATATTCTGTTACAGGGGGGAAAAAATAAAGGGCCCTGTTACAGGGGGGGCAAAAATTTCCCCCTTTCCCTTTTACGGGTTTGCCCCAAAACTATCAAAATTCCGGCCCGGGGGGCAAAACTACCCCAAAATTTTCCTTTTCCCGGGTTTGGGAAAAACTACAGTCCCTTTTACAGGTGGGCAAACATCAAGCCCCGGGTTAAAAGGTGGGAAAACTACCCAAAGCCCCTTTTTAAGGTGGGCAAACTATAAAATATTGACAGGGGGGCCAAATAAAAATTTTCCTTTTTCCCGGTGGGCAAACTAAAGCCCCTTTTTTTTACAGGGGGCAAACTAAAAATATCCTGTTAAGGTGGGCAAAAACTGTAAAAGTCCCTGTTCAGGGGGGAAAAATTTATAAAAGCCCCCTTTTTACGGGGTTGGGCCCAAATACCAAAAAACCCCGGTTACGGGGGGCCCAACTTAAAAAGCCCCGGGTTCAGGGGGAAAACCATAAAATATTTTGGTTAAAGGGGGGAAAAACTATAAAAATTTTCCTGCTGCAGAAAAACCCCCCCGGCCAAAAAAAGTATTTCCCTTTTTTAAAAAATTACTAAAAAAAAATAATGTCGGTGGTGGGGGGAAGAAAGGGGACTTTTTAATACATTTGTAGTGTACTTACATTGTAAAAACTTCTGAAAAAAAATAATACCAAAAAAAAAGTTTTAAATTTAAAGATAAGTTTTTCCCCCTTTTACTTTAGTCAGGGGATCCTAATTAAAACCCGGCCAAAAAATTTACTGGAAAAATAAAAAATTTTTAATTTTTTCCCCAAGGTCAGAGGCAGGAGAAAAACTTGGATTGTCTAATCGGGGACTAAGTCCCAGGGGCCCCCTTTCCCGGTTTCTTTAAATTGATAAGAACAGAATTTCCCCGAAAAAATTTTTGAAAAACCCTAAAAGGGGGGGTTTTGGGGCGAAAGTATATGATTTATCCTATGAGGCTGGAGCCCCCGGGATCCCCATTGAGTTGGTAGACCCAATTTTTTTATTTGTTTTATTTCAAAAGGGCAAAATTTTTTTTTTTTAAAAAATTTGCGAGCCCAAGTTTATAACTTTTTTTGGCATTTTTTTCCGTGAAATAAGAAAATTTTAAAAACAAAAAAATTGTATTTTAAATCAGGATGAGCAGTGAAAAAAAGATAAGATTTGCAGTGAAAATAAAAATTTTTTGGCAGGGGAAAATAAAGGGTTTTCCCTTTTTTGCCCAAACAGGGGGAATTTGGGTATTCATTTCTTTTGAAATTTTTAAAAATTGGTTTTTTGGGGCTGTATTTTTAATATTCAGACTATTTTTTTGGGAAATACTAACTTGACGTTCCCTTTTCATGCCAAATTCCCCTAAACCCCAGAAAAACGATTTTAAATTGGGGCGGGATTTCATTTCAAAATGGCCCCCTCAAGTTGACGGGAGAAACCCCCCCCCAAAGATGACGTAATTACGGGTTTCCGCATTTTTTTGACTTTAATTTTTCGATTTTTTAAATTTTTTTTTTAATTTGATAAAAGGAAAATAAAAAAAAAAATTGAAGGGTTTTCCCGTTTAAATAAATATATTTCATGTAGGACAGAATTTTTCGATATTTTAACGATGTGCGAAGATATTCGTCTTTTACCGTGAAAATGGGGTTTATTAAAGGGGGAAAGCATTCAATATCCTCTATTTTAATACGTTTTGGGGGCCCCGGTGGAACGCGCGGGGGGGGTTTTATGTGAGGGGAAAACCCGGAGAAAACCCGGGGGAAAAAACCCAAAGTGGGGCAGGTGCCCATCCCTTTTTAAAACCTCGTGGGGGAAAAACGCCCCCGGGGCCCCCCTAGGTGAAGGCAAGTGTTTCCCACTGTGCCCCCCGACCACCCAGATCTATTTTAAATTTTAATGGTAAAATCTTCTGTTGTTTTTAAAAAGTTGTCCCAAAAGGTAGAAAAAAATGCCTTCTTTTTTTTTTAAAAAAGGCATTTATTTGATTATTTATTTATTTTTATAAAATAGGGGGGTTGGTTTGAAGTTTGGGGGTTTTTGGCCAGAAAACCCGTTAGAAAAAATACACTACATTTCAAAAAAAAATGAAGGGTTTTTATAAAAAAAGACCCCCATTCTTCCATTGTCATCGGGGGGGACGTTTCCCTTTACAAAAAAGTGAAAGTTTGCTTTTTTAAAATATTCTTAATTTGAATACGGATACTTGTTTTTTTAAAATCTTTATAAAAATTTGTAGAGATAAAAGTAAGCGAACCCCAAGATGAAAAAAATTTTTATTTTATCTTTGTAAAGCAAGGTTTAAAACAAAAGTTTTCGGTTCCATGACGCCAGGGCCCAAGGTTGCCCTTTTGGAAACCCTATTTACCCTCAACGAGACATGTTTTTATCAAAGATTTAAGAAAAATTTTCCCGGAAAAATTTTTTTAACTGTATTTTATATAAAAATTTTGTGACCGATTTGAATTTGCAGTTTTCAAAAAGTTTTTAACTAAAAATTGAAAAAAGTTTTTATTTTTACCAATTTGAGGTAAAAAGGGACACAATTTAAGTGTGGAAAACTGGTGAAAATAAAAAGATCCCCAAAAACGAAAAGGGTTTTTTGGGGCTATTTGTTGGGAAGAAAAAGGAAATTTTGAAGATAAAACCCAAAATTTTATGTTTCTTTGGCCCCTTTTTTTTTTTTGGGTTACGTCTTTTCCTCCAAAATTAAACTTTATATTTTTTTAGAGCCCAATTTTAAAGGGAATAAAGGGGAAAACCCGGGATTCATTGTTGGGTTTTCCCTCCTTATCGGAAACCACCCCTTTTGGGCCCATAGCCGATTTTTTTTTTTTTGGTCCGGATAGACGCGAAAGGGGCCCTTACTGATCAGATGGGGGAATTTTGTTTGGGTAAGGGAGCGGGTAAATGCAAAATGAGATATTGCATTTAAAAACCGAAAAAAAAGGAAAAGATTAATCCCCAAGTTGAATAAAGTGGAGGTATTTTTTAAATGACACATTAAAAAAATAAATTTCTGATTAAATCCCAGTTTTATTTTTAAACCAAAAATGATTAAAAACTGAATAATTTTTTTATTCGTGCTTTTAAAAAACGTTTTAGTTCGTTAATTCATTTCCCCAGCATTTTAAATTTTAAATTTAACCACCAGAAATTTTTTTAAAACTACCCGTTTATTTTTTTCAAAGGGAATTTTTCGTGTTTTTATACAAGGAATCTTCTATTAAAATAAAATTGTTCATGTTTTAAACTAAATGTCTTATTATATCTATATTTGGTTTTTTTTTTTTAAAGCCAATTTTTACGCCGGGGTCTTTTAAGGGCCTTTGCCCCGGGTTTTTTGGGGGTTGAGGAAAGCCGGGTCCCCGGAGAAAAACCCCCTTGCCTACAGCCGTACCTGGCAACTGCCCCACGTAGGTTTCAAAACCTCGAACCAGAGGGGGGAGGGCGGGGGTTTAAAGGTGGGAAACCCCATTAAAACTACATGTCAAAATGAAAAAAAAGTAAAAACAAGATTTGTTCCCCTTTGGGCCTTTCGGGGATCACTTTTGAAGATGGTATCAAAGCTTACACAACGACGCTGAAGTTGTCTTTGGAGCCCGACACGCCCTGTTTCCACCCAAACCCCAAACACTAAAAGGGGGGCCCAATATTCCCAGATTTGAGAATCGGGGCGATCTTTTGGGCCCGCCCGATAAATTCGGACGTCTTTTGTGTGGAGTTTAGATCCCATTTTCCCTAGGGATATGGCGCAGGCCCCCGGTAGATGGAAGGCGAGAAAATGGAAACAAAGCCAGACAAAAAAGGAAGAGAAAATTTTTGTGGGGAACCCTTTCCCCCCCGGGCACCCTCCATTGGAACAATTTTCCCAAAACCACGGCCCCATGTTTTTGTGTCCAGCAAATGAGGGATCTTCCCGGAACCCAAAAAAAAGCTCACCGCGGGACCCAAAACCATAAAAAGATTTGGAGCCCCAAGGGGGGGTAAGCTACCACACCATCTCAGGTTTACACCCAAGGGGGTTTCGAGACATTTTTAGCAGTAAGAGGTTTTTAAATTGCCCTTCCCACTCACGGGCCCCCAATTCATTCAATTGTGGGGACTAATGGACAGAAATCCCGCATCCTTCAGCCCGTCCCCTGCAAATCGGCCAATGAAAATTACCTTATACGGTGCCAAGTTTTTTAGCAGGCATATGTGGGGGGGGCGACCAAAACACCCTAAATCTGGGAAAAAATAACCACCGTTTTTCCCAAATTAAAACAAAAAAAACGCCAGGCCCTGCACCGTGCGAGGCCCATTTCAAACCCGACCCCCCACAGGTTTTTGACATGCAGGTTGCCCCCAGTGCCCACGGCGGGGGTTTGGAAATGCCCCGCAACGCCTAATAGGGAAACAAAATTTGGGATAAACCCAAAACCCAAACCGGTCCCCCACCGGCATGAATAGGGGAAATCCTCCCCCTTTTACGTTTTTGAGGGCCCTCAAATTTAAAAAACTCCTCAAATATGTCAAAACTGGGTTTTCTTTCTTTGGGGGTTTCCAAATGATTTTCCACTTTATAGTTTTTTTGTTTCCCCAAACAAAAACAGTATTTTCCCAAAGGTTTTCCAAAAATAATAGCAAAGGGGGTTTTAAAAAAGGCCCTTTAAACAACGGGGGGGGAAACCCCCAAATTGGGGGGGGAATTCCCGTTTTTTTTTCACTTGAAAGTCCAAACGCCATCCTTTTTTAGTAGGGATGATAGTTGTTTTTTCTTCAAAACCTTTCCCCACTAATCTCTATTCCGCTTTTTAGGAAATCCCAACCCCTATGTTTTAATCAAAACCAACCCCTACGGGGCCCCCCCCCCCCCCAAAATAAAATTTCCTTAGGGGCCCTTTTTCCAAATGAAACAGCAGTGTTTGGGCGAAAAGTTGGGGAGACATTTTGGTCGGTTTAGGACAGTCGCCCTGATACCTGCCCCCCGGGGTTTTTTTACGCAAATAGGATCTTTCGCCCCCACCTTTCTTTTTGGGTTTTCTTATCCCTAAATTATACCTTTCTAAAAATTTTAATTTTAAATGATTTTAATATTTTTCAATTTCTTTACAACCAAAATAATTTTAATATGGTTTTGGGGAAACCCCGTTTATATTACTGCCCGCTTTTTTGGGGGCGAAAAATTTTGAGGGAGGGAAAATGAAACATATCGAAAAAAAAAAAAAACAATAAAAAAAATTCACAAACCAAGCTTTGCGCCCCCCTTTCAAATCGAATCAACCCGCAAATGTTTTTTTAAAAAAACCTTTAATTTATATTTTTTATTTTTATTTTTTTCATTTCTTTTGGGCATTTTTAAAACCAATAAGTTTTTTTCCTAATTAATAAAAAAAGGGGCCCCTCGGCGAATTGTTATGGGCCGGGGGCCAAATCTTTTTTAAAACTTTCCCCAATTTTTTTTGTTTTTCCCCTCCCTATATTTGTTTTAACTGTTCCATGTTCTTGTCTATATGGATGGTATGTAATTTACATGTGTTTAAAAAAAGGGGGCCCATATATATTTTATTCCCCAACAGTTTTTTATCTAGGGGCAAGCCAAAGGGGAAAAAAAAGTAAACTTTTAGGAAATACCCATTAATGATTAAGATATCCTACTTCATTTTTTTGGATTCCATAAATAATTCTTTATCAAAAAAAATTTCTAATTCCATAATTCGTTTTTGGTTTCCCCAAAAAATTATTATTTAGGGGATTCCTAAACCAATTTTAAATTTTGGGATTCCAAATATCCTGTTACAGGTGGGCAAACTATCAAATCCCTGTTACAGGTGGGCAAACTATCAAATATCCTGTACAGGTGGGCAAACTATCAAATATCCTGTTACAGGTGGGCAAACTATCAAATATCCTGTTACAGGTGGGCAAACTATCAAATATCCTGTTACAGGTGGTCAAACTATCAAGTCCCTGTTACAGGTGGGCAAACTATCAAGTCCCTGTTACAGGTGGGCAAACTATCAAATATCCTGTTACAGGTGGGCAAACTATCAAGTCCCTGTTACAGGTGGGCAAACTATCAAATATCCTGTTACAGGTGGGCAAACTGTCAAGTCCCTGTTACAGGTGGGCAAACTATCAAGTCCCTGTTACAGGTTGGCAAACTATCAAATATCCTGTTACAGGTGGGCATACTATCAAGTCCCTGTTACAGGTGGGCAAACTATCAAATATCTTGTTAAAGGTGGGCAAACTATCAAATATCCTGCTGCAGCCAAACCGCCCAGTCCAATACAAGTATTTCACTCTTCTTTACAAAATTACTAAAACACAAATAATGATCTTGTGGTAGTGGAAGTAAGGTGACTCTTTAATACATTTGTAGATGTACTTTACATTGTATAAAACTTCTGAAAATAAAATAAATACCAAAAAAAAAGTTTCTTAATAACGATACAGTTGTCTCCCTTTACATAGTACATGGTATCCTAAGTTAAACAGTTTACAATAAAATACTGGAAGATATTAAATTTTAATTTGTTCCCAGGTCAGTATGCAGGAGATAACTCTGGATTAGTCTCATCAGACTAAGTGCAGTGCCCCCTGTACATGTTTTCATTAATGATATAGAATCAGAATTTACAGATAAACTTTGAAAAACTAAAATGTTGTGTTGGGCGAAAGTATAGTGATTTATCCTATTGAGCGCTGGACTGACAATGGTATGCCCATTGAGTTGGTAGATCAATTCTGTTACTTTGATCTATTTCTAAAATGCAAACTTTATTTATTTTACAACAATTGCGAGACAAGTTATATTAACTTTTATTGCATTTTTGTCAGTGAAATATAGAGATTTATAAAACTAATAAAACTTATATTTTCACTGCAGCGATGAGCAGTGAAAATATAAGATTTTGCAGTGAAATATATAAGTTTTGCAGTGAAAATATAAGTTTTCCGTTTTTGACCAATCAGAGCGGACCTTTGTATTCATCTCGTTGAAACTTTATAAATTGGTTATTTTGCTGTATTTCTTAAATATTCAGACTAGTTTTTGACTAAATACTCACTTGACGTTAGCTATTCATGCACAAATTCTCCGATAACAGCAGAAAACGATTAAATTGCGCTGATCAGTCCTTTCAAAATGGCGCCGTCAAGTTGACGTGGAGTAACGTCACAAAAAGATGACGTCATTACTGATTCCCGCACTTTTTGACTATTAATTTTTCGATGTTTTTAATTTTGTTTTTAAGTTGATGAAATGCAATAAAAAGAAAATTGAATGGTTTCCCGTTTAATATAACATATATTTCACTCGTATGACAGAATATTTCGATATTTTCACGAGTGCGAAGATATTCTGTCATACTCGTGAAATATATGTTATATTAAACGGGAAAGCATTCAATATCCTCTATATATTAATCACGCTTGTTGGCCCGGATGGAAGCGCGCGAGGGGTCTTACTGTGAGAGGAAACCGGAGAAACCATGGAAAACCCAAGTGGTCAGGCAGGTGACCCCATACCTTTTAACATCCGATCGGGGAATCGAACCCCGGCCGCCTAGGTGAAAGGCAAGTGTGTTACCACTGTGCCACCCGACCACCCATGATCTATTTTGAACTATAATGGTAAATATTCTGTTGCTTTATATAAGTTTGCTACCCAAGGTAGAAAAATGTCCTTCTTGTTAATTTAAATTGTCATTATTTGATTCATATACTTCATGTTTACTGAACTATGGGTGTGAAGTTTGGGGATTTTGGCCAGCAACCCAGTTAGAGAAAATACACTTACAGTTCTTAAAAAATGAACTCGGTATAAACAAAAGACCGCCATTTCTTCCATTGTCTACTCTGAGCTTGGACGTTTCCCTTTACAAATTAGTCGCAAGATTGCTGTTTTATAATATTCATTAAACTTCTGAATACGGATACTTGTATTTTAAAATCTGTTATAATGACTTTGTAGAGATTAATAAGCTAAGCGAAGCCAAGATGAAAAATAAGTTTATGTATCATGTAAAGCAAGAGCTTAGAAGTCTCGGATTCCATGACGCCAGGTTGACCAAGTGTGTTCCTAATGGAAAGCCTATTATACACTCAACGAGTACATGATATTTTTATCTAAGAGTTAAGAAACAATTTCGGAAATTCTTTTAAATGTATTTTATATCAACATATTGTAGATCGATTTGAATTGCAGTTGAATTTCAAAAAGTCTTTAACTGTAAAATTGAAAAAGATATCTTTACCAAGTTGAGGATACAAAGACACAATTTAAGTGTGGAAACTGGTAGATATCAAAGTATCTCCAGACCGCAAAGTTTGTGTCTATTATGTAATCGAAGAGAAATTGAAGATGAAACCAAATTTATGTTGTCATGGCCCGTTTATTTTTTCGGTACGCTCTTTTCACTCCAGAATGTCACTTTCTATACTTTTTTTAGAGACAATATAACGAATAAAGGGAGATAATCCTGTATTCATTGTTAGTATTACCTCCCTTCTATCGTGTACACGCCGCATTTTTCGGCATAGCCGTATTTTTTTTTTTTTTTTTGTCCCGGATATGACGCGACAGGTGGCGTTACTGATCAAGATGAAGTATGTGATTGGTCAATGTAGCGGTAAATGCAAAATGCAGATATGCAGTTAAAAACGAAACAAAGAAAAGATTGAATGCAAGCTGAATAAGTGGATGTATCTTTTTAAATGACACATTAATAAAATCATATTCCTGATTCAAATGCAGTTTTATTATTACCAAAAATGATTCAAACTGATATAATTTTGTTATTCGTGCTAAAACGCTTTAGTTCGTTAATTCATTTCACCAGCAGTTTTACATTATAACCACCAGCATTAAAACTATGCCGTTTATCTTTTTAAAAGATATTTCTTGTTTCTTATACAATGGAATCTTCTACTATATATCATTAGTCTACATGTCTATAATACTACACTGTCTATATATATATCATTATACTTTTGGTTTGTTTTTGTTTAACGTCCTATTTACAGCCAGGGTCATTTAAGGACGTGCCAGGTTTTGGAGGTTGAGGAAAGCCGGAGTACCCGGAGAAAAACCACCTGCCTACAGCCAGTACCTGGCAACTGCCCCACGTAGGTTTCGAACTCGCAACCCAGAGGTGGAGGGCTGGTGTTAAAGTGTCGGGACACATTATACTACACTGTCTAAATGAAATAAAAAGTCAAACACAGATCTGCTGTCTCCCTAGTACTTTCGCGGCTACATCTATTGAGAAGATGGTATCTAAGCTCTACACAACGACGTCTGAAGTCATCGTCGTCGGAGACGACACGCCTGATTCATCCACCCCACACTACAAGGAGCATTCCATACTCCCAGATTTTGAGAATCGGGCGTATCGTCTCCGACGACGATGACTTCAGACGTCGTTGTGTAGAGCTTAGATCCCATCTTATCAATAGAGGATATGGCGCAGCTCTGATAGATGGATAGGGCGAGTACACTGGAATACAAAGCCAGACAGAAAACTGGAAGAGTATCTTGTGTGGTAACCTTTCATCCCGGCATGCCTGCATTGGCAACAATCTTCCAGAACCACTGGCACATCGTGTTGTCGTCCAGCAAACTCGAGGGTATCTTCCCGGAACCCCCTATAAAAGCTCACCGCAGACCCAAAACCATCAAAGATTTGGTAGTCAGTGGTAAGCTACCTACACCATCTCATGCTACAGCCACTGGCTGTTTCGAGACATGTAGCAGTAAGAGGTGTAAACTCTGTCCGTACACTCACAGCACCAATTCATTCAATTGTGAGACTAATGGACAGAAATACCGCATCCTTCAGTCAGTCTCCTGCACATCGGCCAATGTAATATACCTTATTACGTGTGCCAAGTGTAGCATGCAGTATGTAGGGGAGACCAAAACACCACTGAATCTGAGGATAAATAACCACCGTTGTTCCATCAAACAGAAACGCCAGGACTTGCCAGTAGCGAGACATTTCAACACGCCGAGCCACACATGGCATGACATGCAGGTTGTCCCCATTGACCACTGCAGGGGTTGGAATGACCAGCAACGCCTGAATATGGAACGACATTGGATCAACCAACTACAAACCGGCTACCCACTCGGCATGAATGAGAGATAATCCTCCACATGTTACGTATTTGAGGGACTCTCACAATAGAAACTCCTCACTATATGTCAAAACAGGAGATTCATTCATTTGGGGTTCAAATGATATTCCACATTATAGTTTGATGTTCTCGCCACACACAACAGATATTGTGCCCAGGTTCATAACATATATGAGCAAATGGGCTATCAAAGGACCTTACAACGGACGGGGAAACTCCCATCTGGGGAATTCCCGCCTTTTTTTCACCTGTAGTCCTACGCCATCCTATTTTTAGTAGGGATGTATATGTTTGTTCTTCAGACCTTATACCACTAATCTCTATTCTCGCTTATAGGAAATATCCACTCCATATGTTTATTAATCAGACCAACCCCTACAGGCCCCACAAACACACTTTCCTTAGGGACTTGGTTCACATGAAACAGCAGCTGATTGGCTGAATAAGTTGTGTGAGTACATGTTGTCGGTTTAGGACGAGTCGTCCTGATACCTGCCACCCGGTTTTTGTTACGCTAATAGGATCTTTCGACCACCTTTCTGTTTGGTTTCTTATGCCTAAATTATACCTTTCTACACAATTACTTTTACATGATTTTAATATTTGTTCAATTTCGTTACAACGAACTAATTTTAATATGAGATTTGGCACCCGATATATGTCACTGCTACCCGCTGTTTGGGGCGAGATTTGAGGGACGAAATGTACATATCGCGTAAAAAAAAAACAATAACAAAAACATTCACGACATAGCATGCGCCGCCATCACATCGAATCAACCCGCGATGTTATTTTGTTAAACCTTTAAGTTATATTATTTATTTATTTATTTATTCATTTACTTTTAGCATCTGTACACCAACTAAGATGTTTCCTAATTAATCATAATAGGCCCTCGGCGAATTGATTATCGGCCGAGGGGGATCGTTTTTACAACATTACCATATTTTTTTTTTGTTTATACCTGCTATATTTGTGTAACTGTTCCATGTTCTATGTCTATATGTGATCGTATGTAATTTACCTGTGTCTTGATAAAGGGGCATATATATATATACCACACTGTCTATATCTATGGCAAGCCAAAGTGGAAAAAAAGTCACTATTTATGAATATCCATTAATGAATTATAGATATCCATACTTCATTTATGGATATCCATAAATAATTCTTAATATCCATAATTAATTCTAATATCCATAATTCGATTTATGGATATCCATAAATACTTATTTATGGATATCCATAAATCAACTTTAATTATGGATATCCATAATTCATTTATGGATATTAAGATACGAATTATGGATATTTACAGGCGATTTATGAATATCCATAATTCATCGCGTTATTTAAATATCCGTAAATCATTTTTAAATATCCATGAATCAGCGACCCCTTTGTCCGGTTGCACTATTTGAGGATTTCCGAAAAAAAGACATGCGCATATTAAATATCCATAAATCAGTGAGGCGAGGTATAATAGTAGTGTAAGCACCTTGCTCTGTTTGGCTGAAAAACACACTACCAATCTATCGCGCTCGTTTATTGGTCAATAGCAATAGAAAACGAAAGTAGCTTTCGATACAATTCGGATACACGTAGATTTACTTTCCACCTCATCCACAACTTCACTGATAGATTTTATATTTAACGTTAATCGCGCAAATTACTAATCTGAAATCTAAAGAAAACACCGCAAACTTTGCATCCCCGAAACAAAATGTTTTTGTTGTGATCAGACATCGTATATCGTCGCATTGTTTTTTCAAGACCGCGATCTGTTATTGTTCATACATTTTGTATGTTCATATTATTGTAACTATTTATTTTGAGATCCCTCCTTCCTTATGTTGTGGTTTCAACAAGTTTTATTGTGATAACAAAAGGATTAGACAACAGGCAGTGCCTTTATATCAATATACATTTACACAATAAAATAGTTTGTTCAGAAGCGAAAAAAAAACACATTTGACACTTTTGACTGCCTTTTCGGAAAACATTCAACAGTTTTAAATGGTTTTTTTTCACCAACAAGAGTAGATAACATATACATGAATATTGAAATACAATCAGAACCATTGACTACTATGTATACGTACGCAGCTTCTAAAAAAATCCTCATAAGTTGAATCACCTTCGAAGTTGAAGTTGAATATTGAAATTGGACGTTTTAATCAGATAGATAGAATTTGTAATTGTGCAACTGTGGTGATATTGAAGACGAGTACCATTTCATAATAAAATGTAGTTTTTACGCAGATATCAGAAAACGTTTCATCAAACCGTACTACTTAAGAAAACCTAGTATGCTGAAATTTGTGTAACTTTTAGAAACAAGAAATATTAAAGATCTTTCAAATCTAGGGAAATTTATCATTTTCGACAACAAAAGACAATTGTTTCTAGAAATCTAATAGCAATAATAATCATTGAAAAAAAATTGAAATCACTCTCTACACTAGCGCTGCGGTCGTGTATGTGTCGTCTGTGTATGTGTGTCCGAACTTTATAAATTGAACATGTATTTATGTATGTTTTCACTGTATATATTTAATGTATTTGTACTGATAAACCACAAGTTTAAAGTAATAAATGAATTGAATTGAATTGAATTGAATTGAATTGTGATCAGAATTCTAATCAACTGAAAAGTGGTCACCAAATGGTCACACTCATCCTATTAGTGGCAATTACAGTGTAATTAACATAACATTTGTTTCCTGTAAATTGGTAACTGTTTGGCAACACAATTATTCAGTAATTTATACACTTGACATTGTTACATATGATCATTGTAAATTTGTGAAATTTTATTGTTAATATAAGTAATGATAAAATGATTATTAAATAATCTTTGATTTAAGATAATCAATTCATTATAAGTATATAAATGCAATTAATATATGTATGTTTTTGTAATCAATTGCATTTAAATTTTCAAATTAATACGTTTTTCTTTATATGTGCATCCTATTTGTATAAGTTACCATCATGATATAATCAGGTAACAGGTGAAAAACACAGGTAAATTTAGGTTAACTACTCTGAAATAGACTATAATTCTTGTCACAACACTCCCCTCATTATAGGATTTGAAAAATGTGGTCAAATGGAGATACAGCCTCATCATATACACGTATAACACTGTTCGGCTCCAACACTTTGATCCTGATGTAAAAATAGACCCTGGGGTCTTTCCCGACCTTAAGTGAGTTAGCATTGCTGGGCATCAAGAGATAAACACAATCCTGTTGTAAATATAGGCCCTGGAGGCTACCCATACCCCTAGGGACTTAGCTTCTTAAAAAAACATTGGCATCCCCACCCTATAACCATTTATAGTATTGCTGGGCATCAAGAAATAAGCACAATCGTGTTGTAAATATAGGGGTATTTCCCCATCCCTAGGGACTATTTTTCGATTCATGGATATCCATAAATCGAATTATAAATATCCAAATTAAACTCATTGTCAAGATAATTAATTATTTTCACACAATAAGTTTAGGCGTATAGGCTGATGGTGTTACAACTTATCAAACATTTCACGTCTAATATTCATGTAGTTTTGACAATGGAAAAAGTAATGAAAAGAGTTTTCACATTGGTCAAAATATAAGTTTTATTAGTTTGAGAAATTTCTATATTTCACTGGCAAAAATGAATTAAAACTTGATTGTCATCATTTGGGTCTTATTAATCAAGCTGTGACGACAGATATGATCAATTGTCGAATAATTTAAACGAAACCCGGACCGGTTTTCACATATCATCCTCTGAATATTTCTGTAGCAGTTGATTTAGTATAGATGTACTTTTGAACAACTTTCCCATACAACTGACAATTTTAATTCGCCTGTAATTTCATGTTTGATATATTCATTCATACCATTGTCATTAGATTTGTTAACAGAGGAAGATACGATGTATTTAACTGAATAAGTTGTTCAACTTGTGCCCAATCCCGTTGCTTAAAGGCAATAAAATATGTTTAAATTAAATTTAATTTAAGTGTCATTCATTTTAAATACATTAAAGTACACCAATCACATACATATAATACATTAAAATGACCTACCTTACGATACACTATAAGCATTACAATTTTAGCGTTCTTCCGTTATCTTTCAACATATAAGAGTCACTTGTGACATGGGGGCGTACATAGAAACCAAGATATTAAATCAACTGTACGGAGTTGCCATCCGCCTTCTTGTAAATTTTTTTATTTTGAAAAAAAAATTAATAAAAAAAAAAAAATAATAAGAAAAAAAAAAAAACCCTTGGATTAGATAAGAAAGCGTGACATGGTTAGAATTGTGGATTCTCAGCAAAACCTGTAGGGTGGCGCTGCTTTACAGTTTATAAAGAAAAGAAAATTGACCGAAATGATATGTTCCTTCATTTTCATGTTGGACAATGTTTGTTATTTCATCAAACATCACACAAAATTCGATGTATGAGTTACAAATTGAAGAAATCCATAATTCGATTGATGGATATCCATAATTCAAGGTACGTTTCTTTTTACTAGCTTCTTTTTGAATAACTTCAATGCGTAGACACGTAACTAATAAATAAACTACAAGGCACGAACTGTTCACCTTAAAAACTGTGGAAGATTCAAACTATTGAAAATTAAAGATACATATCCATATAACTATATGTGTCACCAATTTTCGTAGTACAGTAAAGTTGACCCCCGTTAGGGTCACCTTGCCAATCCACCGAGCAATTAGCAAATCAGTATATCTATATATATATCATTATACTACACTGTCTGAAATGTTTTATCTTTACTCTCCTCTCTTCTCTTTACTTTCCTTTATCCTACTGGTGGGTACAATTACATCTTATTTTTGACACACACATGTATTGTTGACTATGGATGATCTAAATATTTAATCGGCCAACTGTCAGGGGCTGGGTGATCGTATTAAAAGAAAAGACATTTTTTCTTATTTAAGAGAGAAAAAATATAGCATATTTTGTTTACAAGATACTCATTTTATTAAGAAAAATGAAAACATTATTCGTAATGAATGGGGATATGAATGCTATTTTAATTCTTTTAAATCAAATGCGAGGGGCGTTGCAATCTTATTTAACAATAATTTTGAATTTAAAGTTAAGAAAGAGAAAAAAAGATTTGACAGGTAATTTTTTAGCTATTGATGTTGAACTGAAAGACATAAATATAACATTAATTACATTATATGGTCCAAATTCAGATGAACCTGATTTTTATAACAATGTTGCTGAAACTTTAGACAGCTTTGGGAATGATAGAGTAATTATTTGCGGGGATTTTAATCTTGTAATCAACCCTGATATCGATTATGATAAAAGTTACAAACATATAAATAATGCAAAAGCCAGGGACAAAGTTTTAGAGGTCATTGATAATTATAGTCTAGTTGATATTTTTAGAGAGTTTCACCCAGATCTGGTGAGGTACACATGGAGAAAATCAAACCCACTTAAACAATCGAAATTGGATTTTTTTCTAATTTCTGAAAATTTATTAACTTGTGTAAATGATTCAACTACAGAAACAGGATATCTTTCGGATCACTCCTTTCCAAAAATAACAGTAAAATTTCATGAGTTTAAAAAAGGTAAAGGATTGTGGAAGTTCAACGATTCTCTATTGTGTGATACAGAATATATAGAGGTAGTCAAGAATATAATTAAAGAAACAAAAATGCAATATTGTCTACCAGCTTATAATACAGTCAATATCAATGATATACTGGACTCAGAATTACAGTTTAATATAGATGATCAATTATTTCTTGAAGTTTTATTAATGAATATAAGAGGCAAAACCATATCGCATGCAGCTTATAAAAAGAAAGTTCAAAACATTAAAGAAAATAGGCTCAAAAAGTCTATAGAAGAATCGGAAAAGCAAAATGTTATTAATATAGCTGAAATAGATAGCAAGAAGAAAGAGTTGGGGGAAATTAGATTTAAAAAGATTCAGGGAAGCATAATAAGATCTAGGGCTAGATGGGAAGAGGAAGGAGAAAAACCTACGAGTTATTTTTTTAGCCTTGAAAATAGGAATTTCACATCAAAAATTATTCCAAAAATACAACTTGATGATGGTAGTTGGGTCACAAAGCAAAAAGATATCTTAAATGAAATTAAGTGTTTTTATGAAAAACTGTATGATTCTAATGACAATTTAGTAGATGTTGATATTGAAACCTTTCTTGATTTTGAAAATATTCCAAAACTTAATAACCTTGACTCCAGTAAATTAGAAGGGTTGCTATCTATTGAAGACGCTACTAAAACATTAACAAATATGAAAAGTAATAAAAGTCCACGGTCCGATGGCTATACAGCAGAATTTTTTAACATTTTTGGAAAGAGCTTTGTCATTTTGTTGTTCGATCTATAAATTATGGGTACATTAAAGGGGAATTATCAGTTACACAACGTCATGGTATAATCACTTGCATTCCTAAAAAAGACAAACCTCGTCAGTATATTAAGAACTGGAGGCCTATAACATTATTGAATATTGTTTATAAAATAGCATCAGGGGCAATAGCAAATAGAATAAAATGTGTACTTGATAAAATTATTAGTAAAGATCAGACAGGATTTCTTGCCGGTAGATATATAGGTGAAAACACAAGACTTTTATATGATGTTATGCAGTTTACAGAAGATAATAATATTCCTGGTATGGTTCTAATGGTAGATTTTGAAAAAGCGTTTGACTCGGTATCCTGGAAATTTATTGAAAAGGTATTGGAGTATTTTGGCTTTGGTATGATATAACTCACCGGGTAAAATTGTTTCATAGTAACATAGGGACATCTGTAAATCAAGGGGGGGAATCTTTCTTCATTTTTTGACATAAAAAGGGGATGTAGACAAGGTGACCCAATAGCGCCATACATTTTCATTTTATGTGCAGAAACTCTTGCTATTCGATTTAGAAATAACACAAAAATAAAGGATATTGAAGTAGATAACATTACATGTTCTTTTATCTCAGTATGCAGATGAAACTTACCTGACACTAGATGGCACTGAACAATCCTTGCGAGAGTCGATAAATGAACTACACACATTTGCAAATATTTCTGGTCTAAAGATCAATATTGATAAAACAGAAGTTGTTTGGATTGGGAGTAAAAAGCATAGTCAAGACACATTTTTACCAGAGCTTAATCTAAAATGGGAGAAAGACAAATTTGTTTATTAGGAATTGATTTTAGTGTCAATTTACATGAAATGATTAAGATGAATTTTGACAAGAAAATAGTAAAATTAAAAAGTCTGATTAAAACTTGGAGTAGGAGAAATCTAACTCCAATTGGGAAAGTTCACTTGATTAAATCATTAATGATTTCACAGTTTAATCACTTATTTATTTCCCTTCCAAATCCAGATGAAAAAACACTCAAGGTAATAAACTCTATTTTATATGAATTTTTATGGCACAGTAAGGTTGATAAAGTTAAAAGAGATGTTATTGTACAAGATTATGCTCATGGACCCTCCATGGCGGGTAATGATGTTTGCGCTTGGAGGGCTGCCATAGGATGCTTCTAGTGTAAGTTGTCTTGCATTCCAGTCACCTTTGTTTTCAACAATGACTTCTTCAGAGTTTTTAAAAGAGTTATCTGCAATCTCAACTGTCTTCATAGGATCTATATTTTATTACTGCAGTTGTCCCACTACATCCAGCATCCGTTTAACGCAATCTTGATAATTTTATTAATAGCTGGGGATATCCACCAAAACCCAGGACCCAATTCTGAAAGTTCGGTCTCCAGTGTCCTTAGTTTGCTCCATCTAAACATTCGTAGTTTGCATAACAAGGTTCAATATTTGAGTTCTTTGATAGACGACATTGATATAGTATGTATAACTGAGACCCATCTCGACAACTCTATCCCCAACTCTGCAATACAAATCGATGGTTTTTCGGAACCCTTTCGCAAAGATCGTAACATGTTTGGGGGGTTCATTCCCACTCAGCCAACATGTTGTTTTTGTTATATAAACATTACCTGGATTTACCTGTGGAAAATGTAGGTATAGTCTGTTTTAGTATAGGTATACATGGGACTCAAAAGTGACTAACAATAAAAGTGAAGAAAATATCCTTTAAAATTGAAATATACATTTATATGTACGCATTAATAACAAAATACATACAGTGATAATTTATGACTTATATCAATATTGATATTACACAACACTTTACAAATGAAATAATGGAAAATCTTTTATAATTAAAAATACACCATATACAGGTCACAATGTTATACAGTGTACTTTCAATCAATTTTTCTTGTTGTTTTTTACCTTTTAATTAGATATGATTACTATGTTATAATAAGCAACTAATTCTTACTAATTGAATTATTGTTTCAACAAAAATAAAGGTGCATTTTGTTATAATCACATAAAGAGTTAACGGCACAAACTTCAATGATATGTAGTCAAAACTGTAAGAGTATGTTTATATAACCAATAAAAAAAACAATCAATTATTATTCCCTCAAAATTAGAATAAACAGTATACACCTTGGTCCAAACATTTTACCAATTCCATTATAGTTATTTTTCTCTGAACACTTACTGTACTTGAAAATTCTGAAAATAGTTTATAGATTGCAATGGCAAATGCCCAGCTTAGGAGTGATTTCTTGGAGAATGGTAGAGGGGGATATTATTTGGTCCAAGATGGATTCAAATATTCAGTGAAGACAAGGCGCAACGATAGATGCTATTGGAGATGTGTAGATCGACAGTGTCCAGCAACTGTAACGACTCTGAACAACATCCCTGTCACATTCGGAACTGTCCATAACCATCCTGGAGATAACATTAGTCTGGCTGCAGATGCTTTTTTGAACAACGTAAAGAAGCGATGTCGCGAGGAGACTGTTCCAATCCCATCATTGTTTGATGAAGAACTTGGCAAACTCTGCAACAGAGAATTTGATGATGATGTCGAGGAAATGATTGGAAAGATCCCAACCTTTAGTGGCTGTAAATCCGCATTGTACAGAAATCGAGCCAAGATCATCCCCAAACTTCCATCAAGACAAGGCGATATAGACCTTCAAGGAGCCTGGACAGAGACAGCATCAGGGGAGCGGTTTCTTTTGTGTGATGATACCAATCAGCGAGGCGAGAGGATTATTATATTTGCTACAGAGGACAACCTGAGACGATTGATCGCATCACCGACAACGTTCGGGGATGGAACTTTCTATTCTTGTCCAGGATTGTTTTGTCAACTGTATTCTATCCATGGATATGTGGAAAACAACGTTTTCCCTTTAGTGTTTGCTCTGCTGCCAAACAAACGTGAACAGACATACGTTCGATTGTTTACCCTTCTAAAGGATGAGATGACGCAACGGAATTTGATATTAAACCCTGCGTGTATGCTTCTAGACTTTGAAGTGGCTGCAAAGAACGCTGTGAGAGCTGTCTTTCCAGTAGTGAAAATTAGAGGATGTTTTTTTCACTTTACACAATGCATATGGAGGAAAGTGCAGGCTTGTAGTCTTGCCATCAGATACCGAGAGGATGACAACCTCAAGCAACTGGTACGTCGTGCAGCCGTCCTGCCTTTGGTCCCACTGGAGAAAGTTGAGGATGTGTGGTTTGAGGCTCTCGAGGACAATGATGATGTGGGCCAAGATGTGACCAACTTCACAGACTATGTAACTGAGACATGGGTAGAAGGTGATAGGCAACACTGGAACCATTATGATCACGATGGCCCGCGAACCACAAACAACGTAGAAGGATGGCACAGCAAGCTGAACAAGTTATGTCAGCGTCCGCATCCGAACATATTCGCCATGGTGAAACTGTTGCAAGGCATTCAAGGTACCAATGATGCAAAGATCATACAGTATCAAGCTGGAGGCAAACCATGCACAAAGAAGAGGAAATATCGCCAACTGGAATCGAGACTCCAGACTCTCAAGATGAGACTACGGAATAACACGATGGATGTGACAGCATATGCTGATGCAGCTTCACATCTTATCCACTTGGAGTAATAAATCCAGGATAATGACAATTATATGCCCGTGTATCATATACTTGTGTTTCCTGACATTAACATTCAGTTTCATTATAAGGACCTAAGTGATTATGATATACCTACAGAAATTGAACTTTTTTATTCTAAACATTATATATACAAGTGTTATTTAACATTCAATTTCATAAGTGACTTGAACTTGCAAGGATTATGAGTAGCGTATACTCGTGTTAAAGGAAATGACAATTATATAGACTAGTGTTTCTTTGTAATGATAAGATTTAAATATTTATTGCGTGAATACTTTTGTGTGTGAAGACTAGATAAACGAGAACCACCGATAAATCATATTCAGTGATTAAACAGTGACTTTGGTGATATTATGAACTTTCTCCGTGATTTCTAGGATTATAATGATTTGTGTTTATTATTCAGTAAGTTTAATGATTATACATGATTTGTTTTACTTGAACTATTAAAATTTCATTTAAAGTGTTTTGTTTTTAATCGTTTTCTGTTAAGTACATTATATATACCTGTTATATATCACAATGAAACAGGTAGCATTGACTTAAACTTATTGATGATGTGTCCTCTCAATGTAAAGGTTAAATTGAACAAATGTATTTTATGTTATATTTAATAATTATGAAAAAGTGTGAATTTATGAAATGGAAAGATATAGAAAAAAAAAAGGAATTATTTTCACTAATTTATGAAAATTTGAGTTATCCTATTTTGATATTTTTAAAATTGTATAAAGTATTTGTGATATATATTTAGTATACAATATATACCAACTGTTAACAGCTTGCAGCACAGGTAATACAGGTAACACAGGTAACCTACTTCTCCAAAACAGGCTATAACTTACCTGTAATTAGTGCCTATTGTTCTCTATTGTTCCTACCCCCCAATGTTAAAATAGGATATGTTGGCTGAGTGGGAAGACACCGTTTGGGGGAGGTGTTGCCCTATACTTTTCTGAAACACTTGTAGCTAAACGGAGAATTGATCTCGAATTTGGTCATGATGAAATGATATGGTCTCAAATCAAATTACGTAATTCTTTGTATCTAATCTGTAACGTATACAGGCCACCCTCTTATAGTGGCGCTGGTTTGTGGCATCATTTACGACATTCCATTGAAACAGCACTCGAAGAAACGCCCAATCTATTAATTACAGGTGATTTAAATATTGATTTTCTTAAACCCATCAGAGGTGATCTATGTGATATTTTGTCCAATTATGATTTAACCAACGTCATTACCGAACCCACTAGACAAACCGATACCTCCTCAACCCTTCTTGACCCTATCATTGTAAGTGATAATGTAAATGTAATTTTTTCCGATGTTATTGACATTGAGCGAACTATAAGTGACCATGATGCCGTTTTCGCAATTATAAATATTCCTGTTAAAATCAAACATTATTTCAAAAGAAAAGTGTGGCTGTATGATCAAACTGATATTAATAAGTTAAAAGGAATGATAAACAGTATTCCCTGGATTGACACTTTTACCAATCTTTCAAATGTTAATGAAATGTGTAATTTCTTTACTGAAAAATTCCATGATGCTATTGATAAATGTATACCATCTAAAGAAATACTAGTACGCGACAGTGATAAACCGTGGATGAATGGAATGGTTAGACGCAATATAAGGAAAAGAGACAGACTTAAAAAAATAATGTTTAATAATAATTCAGAGTCCAATATGAATAAATACAAACATATGAGGAATAAAGTAAATAATATGATAAAGAGGGCTAAAGAAATATTTTATGAAAACATTAACACAGTTATAGACAATAGTAATAACAACCCAAAAGTGTATTGGAAACTTCTGGGAAACCTTATCAGAGGTAAAAAAAAACACAGATATATCTCCCCTACTTGATAGTACTACAAATGAAATTATATATGACAACAATAGGAAATGTGAACTGTTGAATAATTATTTTAGCTCTGTGTGTACTCAGTCAGAAAATGTCATAGATAAAGAATTACCCTTTTTTGAAAAGAGGACAGATTCTATTTTATCAGAAATACATATAGTTTCCAGTGAAGTTGAAGACATTTTAAAAATACTAGATGTTAAAAAAGCGTCAGGTCCTGACGGTATCAGCCACAGAATGCTACAATTACTCTCAAGTGAAATTTCTATACCACTTTCTTTTATATTCAATTATTCTTTGTCATCTTGTATATTTCCTGAGAGCTGGAAAATTGCTCATGTCATGCCTATATTTAAGGCCAATGATGCAAGCATTGTCTCCAATTACAGACCTATCTCGCTGCTAAGTTGTATAGGTAAACTTTTTGAGCGTATAGTATATAAGCATATCTACAATTTTTTAATCGAAAACGACCTTATTTATAAGTTTCAGTCTGGATTCCTACCAAATCACTCCACAACACATCAACTTATTGAAATATATCATTCAGTCATTTCTTCCTTAGAAAATTATGAACATTCTATCTTAATTTTTTGTGATTTTTCTAAGGCATTTGACCGCGTGTGGCACAAAGGCCTCTTACATAAACTCGACAATTATGGTATCTCTGGACCTCTTCTTCGTTGGGTGGCTAGTTATCTTTCAAAAAGAAAACAAGCTGTATTTATCAATGATTCACTTTCCTCTCTTAAGCCTATAAATGCTGGTGTCACCCAAGGGTCAGTTCTTGGTCCACTTTTCTTTCTACTATACATAAATGATATTTCCTGTAATCTTTCATCTCTATCTAGGCTTTTCGCTGACGATACTTCTCTATCCTACGCGTCATATGACCTCAACCTTATTGAGACGGAGGCTAAACGGGACTTATTAAAACTTGAAATTTGGTCCAATGAATGGCTTATGTCCTTTAATCCTAATAAAACCGAGGCCCTCGTAATATCAACTAGACAACTTCCTTTTGTTCCGTCCTTTACATTCGACAATACCCCGATTAAAATAACAAACCACCATAAACACCTAGGAGTCATTCTTTCTGATGATTGTAAGTGGAACGTACATGTAGAATCTATAGTCAATAAAGTAACTAAATATATAGCCACCCTCCGTAAATTAAAACTTATCTTAAACAGGAACACATTAGAAAAAATGTACCTTACCTATATACGACCATTACTTGAATATGCATGTGAAGTATGGGACAACTGCGGTACAACAAACTCATTGTTATTAGAAAAGATAAATCTAGAGGCCGCAAGAATAGTCACAGGGCTGCCCATATTCACAAAAAAAGAGTTCTTATATCTGGAAACCGGTTGGTTACTCCTTTCGAAGAGAAGAGATGCTCGGAAACTTTCCTTATTCTATTCTATAGTAAATAATCTGGCACCTACTTTTCTTATCGACCTACTACCAATGTATATTGGCAACATAGCTCCTTATAATTTATTTAGGGAACAACACTTTCGTCTACAACTATCGAAAAACTCCTTCTTTCCTTCTACTTCAAAACTTTGGAATGACTTGCATAACACTATCAGAAACTCGCCTACTTTAAGTTCCTTCAAATCTAATCTAAAAAAATCTATGACAGTAAACAATATATATGACAAGCATTTTATCAGTTATGGTCCTCGAAAACTAAATATTCTACACAACAGAATAAGAAATCGAGCAAGTGCACTAAGCTATGATCTTTTTAGAGCCAATCTCGTTGATTCACCTGCTTGTCAATGTGGACATCCCTGTGAAGATTCCCATCATTTTTTCCTTAACTGTCCCCTGTACAACAACTTAAGAGGAACTCTTATTGCTGATTTAACCTGGTACGGTCCTGTTAATGTAAATATACTTTGCAATGGTGACACGAATATCTCCTCAACTGACAATATAAAAATCGCCAAAGTTGTGCAAAACTTCTTCTTGAGTAGGTCGGGAAGATTCGACTAAGCATCACTTCCTATCCCCCCCCCCCCCCCCCCCCCCCCCCCCCCCCTTCTTTTCATACTATTTTCCTATAATAAAAAAAACTTTATCCAAAATGCTCCATTTATCCATATAATATAAAAATGTTTAATCTTCTAATTGATTAAGTATATTTGAATTCATTCCAAACATTTATATGTCGTGATCTTTCCCGATGCAGTCATTTAACTTTAAATGTACCTATCTCCTCCTCCTTCCTGCCCCCCCCCCCTCTCTCCTCTCTCTCTCTCTCTCTCTCTCTCTCTCTCTCTCTCTCATTATATTTTCGTTTCTTTATCGAATTTCTGAATATTTGTATATGCCATCATGTGACTATGTTATTGTTAATTATTTTGTTATTATTATGGGAGAAGTCGTCTATAAGTTGGAAAAACTTGCTGACTTATCCCTTTGTCATTATTATATGTCAATAAAATATGTTTAAACTAAACTTTAAAAATGATCAATATTAATAATTTTGTTGATGCTCTAAAAGTAAGTTGGATTAAGAGATTGTATCAGTCTCCAAGCCGTTGGAAAGTCTTTTTGGTGAAATTAGTTAACTTGGATAGACTGCTAAATATTGGTGGTAATTATATTAAATTATGTGAAGAAAACTGTAATAATATCTTCTGGTGAGATGTTCTTAGGGCTTGGTATAGATTAGATAGCTCCAATAATATGAAAGCAATTAAAGGGAAGTCACTCTTGCAAACACCTGTATGGCACAACAGTAGTATAATAATAATATCTTTTATTTAACCAGGGTAACATATTTAGACAATGTCTAGTTTACAACATGGCCCTGCATCAAATATATTTACACAAGCATGGCATAATTTAAAATAACGATATAATATAACAATGTAATAAATATATAATTAAATATAACTATCAGTGGTAAATCTGTATTCTATCGACAGTGGTATGCAAAAGGTGTTTATTTAATAGGAGACTTTTTCAAAGATTATAGTACAAAAACATTATTTTTGTATGATGAATTTATAAACAAATATAATATAAATACTGATTTCTTAAAATATAATGGATTAGTTACAGCAATTAGGAAATGCTTACAAGACTATCAAAATGAAGAGTACAACATGGCCCGTCCAGTTCTACCTGTCAACATTGCTATATTCTTAAAAAAAAAACAAAGGTTCTAAATTATTCTATGAATTGTTAAACAGTAAAAAAACTTTAACAGCCAAGGGCAAGGAAAAGCGGGGTGAAGTTTTTAATTTCAATGATAAAGATTGGCTAAATATATATGTACTGCCTTTCCAAAGTACTAAAAATTCGAAACTACAATGGCTTCAATTTAGAATCTCACATCATTTCTTAACCACAAACTCATTTCTTTTTAAAGCCAAGCTAATAGATAGTCCTCTCTGTAATTTGTGCAACTCTGAGAGGGAAACCATTGAACATCTATTTTGGGAATGTGATCAAGTCCAAAATCTTATTCAGAGTCTTGATCTATTGTTGGAAGCCCTATTCATACCTTTTACATCAAATAAACAGACATTGCTTTTTGGTAAGTTCAGTGATAACAATTCTGTACTATACAAAGTTGACAATCAAATAATTTTGCTAATTAAACAATATATCTTCAGAATGAGATGCCTTCACAAGACCCTGACTATTAATGCTGTGATTTACTCTTTATTTGATCATTACAAAGTTCAGAAATATATTTCTTGTAGTAAAGGGGAGAGGGCAAGAGACATGTTTGCAAATGAGTGGAAGAAGTGGGAAAAATTAATGCAAATTTTAGAATGATATAATGTATGTAAAATCAGAGATAATGGATAATCCATTATTTATATGCCCTTGGTAAAAATAAGATTGTTCTTGTTTATCACTGACATTATAATTTTCAGATCACCAGTCCCTGACAAGGTCGTCATGTTCAATTTTTGTCAATTTTTCAAATAAAATAATTTAAAGTACCTGTATCCATCCTATTCTTTTCTTCCTTCTCTGCATTCCTTTCATACTCTTTACCAATCTTGGTTATAATTTAATTTAAACATTGTTTGATGTATTTATTACAACATACTCTCTCTCTCTCTCTCTCTCTCTCTCTCTCTCTCTCTCTCTCTCTCTCTCTCTCTCTCTCTCTCTCTCTCTCTCTCTCTCTCTCTCTCTCTCTCTCTCTCTCTGTGTGAGGGCGAGGGTGTTTGTGTGTGTGGGGTGGGGATATTGTGTCTTTGTGTATGTGAAAGGGTGTGTGGATGTGCAATAGATTGTTGTAAAACAATGATGATGACATATATGAGGATGATGATTTATTTTGATGATATGATTATATTGATGCTATAATAGATGATGTATGAATGTGAGGTGACTGATGATGATACATGTATATGAAGATGAGGAGAATGATGAGGATAATACTGTCACCGAATGTGAATGAGATGAGTCAGTTGGAATGAAAGTGTCTTTTAAGTATAATGTATATTAAATGCCTTCAAAAAAAAAAAAAAAATTATACTACACCGTCTATATATATATCATTATACTTCACTATATATATATATATATACATATATATCATTATACTACACTGTCTATAAATATATATATATCATTATACTACACTGTCTATATATATATCATTATACTACACTGTCTATATATATATATATATCATTATACTACACTGTCTATATATATATATTTATCATTATACTACACTGTCTATATATATATATATATATCATTATACTACACTGTCTATATATATATATATATATATATATCATTATACTACACTGTCTATATATATATCATTATACTACACTGTCTATATATATATATATATCATTATACTACACTGTCTATATATATATACATATCATTATACTACACTGTCTATATATATATATATATATCATTATACTGCACTGTCTATATATATACATATCATTATACTACACTGTCTATATATATATATATACATATCATTATACTACACTGTCTATATACATATATATCATTATACTACACTGTCTATATATATACATATCATTATACTACACTGTCTATATATATATATACATATCATTATACTACACTGTCTATATATATATATCATTATTCTACACTGTCTATATATATAAATATCATTATACTACACTGTCTATATATATATATACATATAATTATACTACACTGTCTATATATATATATATCATTATACTACACTGTCTATATATATATATATCATTATACTACACTGTCTATATATATACATATCATTATACTACACTGTCTATAACATATCATTATACTACACTGTCTATATATGTATATATATCATTATACTACACTGTCTATATATATATATATTATTATACTACACTGTCTATATATATATACTTATCATTATACTACACTGTCTATATATATATATACATATCATTATACTACACTGTCTATATATATATATACATATCATTACACTACACTGTCTATATATATACATATCATTATACTACACTGTCTATATATATATATCATTATACTACACTGTCTATATATATATATATCATTATACTACACTGTCTATTTATATATATCATTATACTACACTGTCTATATATATAAATATATATATATATCATAATATTACACTGTCTATATATATATCATTATACTACACTGTCTATCTATATATATCATTATACTACACTGTCTATTTATATATATCATTATACTACACTGTCTATATATGTATATCATTATACTACACTGTCTATTTATATATATCATTATACTACACTGTCTATATATATATCATTATACTACACTGTCTATTTATATATATCATTATACTACACTGTCTATATATATATATATATCATTATATTACACTGTCTATATATATATATCATTATACTACACTGTCTATATATGTATATATCATTATACTACACTGTCTATATATGTATATATCATTATACTACACTGTCTATATATATATTTATATATCATTATACTACACTGTCTATATATATATACATATCATTATACTACACTGTCTATATATATATATATCATTATACTACACTGTCTATATATATATATATATCATTATACTACACTGTCTATATATATATATATCATTATACTACACTGTCTATATATATATCATTATACTACACTGTCTATATATATATACATATCATTATACTACACTGTCTATATATATATATATCATTATACTGCACTGTCTATATATATACATATCATTATACTACACTGTCTATATATATATATACATATCTTTATACTACACTGTCTATATACATATATATCATTATACTACACTGTCTATATATATACATATCATTATACTACACTGTCTATATATATATATACATATCATTATACTATATACATATCATTATACTACACTGTCTATATATATATATCATTATTCTACACTGTCTATATATATAAATATCATTATACTACACTGTCTATATATATATATACATATAATTATACTACACTGTCTATATATATATATATCATTATACTACACTGTCTATATATATATATAGATCATTATACTACACTGTCTATATATATACATATCATTATACTACACTGTCTATAACATATCATTATACTACACTGTCTATATATATATATATATCATTATACTACACTGTCTATATATATATATATTATTATACTGCACTGTCTATATATATATACTTATCATTATACTACACTGTCTATATATATATATACATATCATTATACTACACTGTCTATATATATATATACATATCATTACACTACACTGTCTATATATATACATATCATTATACTACACTGTCTATATATATATATCATTATACTACACTGTCTATATATATATATATCATTTTACTACACTGTCTATTTATATATATCATTATACTACACTGTCTATTTATATATATATATATATATATCATTATATTACACTGTCTATATATATATCATTATACTACACTGTCTATCTATATATATCATTATACTACACTGTCTATTTATATATATCATTATACTACACTGTCTATATATATATACTTATCATTATACTACACTGTCTATATATATATATACATATCATTATACTACACTGTCTATATATATATATACATATCATTACACTACACTGTCTATATATATACATATCATTATACTACACTGTCTATTTATATATATCATTATACTACACTGTCTATATATATATCATTATACTACACTGTCTATTTATATATATCATTATACTACACTGTCTATATATATATATATATCATTATATTACACTGTCTATATATATATATCATTATACTACACTGTCTATATATGTATATATCATTATACTACACTGTCTATATATATATTTATATATCATTATACTACACTGTCTATATATATATATACATATCATTATACTACACTGTCTATATATATATATCATTATACTACACTGTCTATATATATATATATATCATTATACTACACTGTCTATATATATAAATATCATTATACTACACTGTCTATATATATATACATATCATTATACTACACTGTCTATATATATAGTAATAATAATAAAAAACACAAACCAGAAATTCACACTAGCGCTTTCACATGCTTTGAGAGCAAGTTCTTCAGGTGTGTTATGAAGGATTTATTAGTAACATTGATTTGGAATCACACAGAACTGTATGAATTAAGACTTGGTTTTAATAGATTAATAAACATATTTTCTTTTGATTCTCTTCCAAATCAATGTTACTGTAAAAACAGTTGTTTTCCATTACATAATTTCTAATTGTGTATCTTTTTATTTTGACGTCATTAATTTTGTATTTATGTGTACTTTTGATCATTGTCTTTTATGACGTCATCAATCTATGTTGTTTTGATGTAACCATGACACACAGTGATGACGTCACAAATAAATCCTTTCATAACACACCTGAAGAGCTTGCTCTCAAAGCATGTGAAAGCGCTAGTGTGAATTTCTGGTTTGTGCTTTTTATTATTATTACTAGTCCATCACAAGGACATTACATATTTTTAATTATATATATATATATAAATATATATCATTATACTACACTGTCTATATAGCAGTATTCTTAATCTTATGTCCCTCTTACGACACATTTAATTGGTTCATGATTTGATCCCACTTTAATGTCACCAAGCAATAGCAATATCTAATTTTGACCTGACAAAGAAAACATGTCTGATTTTCAATTATCCTCAATTCACGACTGTGTCGCCAATCTCCATACCTAGACGTAATCATCGCGCAAATTCTTATTCTAGTTTGCGAAATATCATCATATTATAATATTAATTAGAATGCCTCCAGATTTTTTTTATTTCAGCACTGTCCAACTGTTTAATATATAACGACAAGGAACAAATTGGTGAATCTGAAGTACCATAAGTCATATAAACCCAACAACATGTGTCAGAATGATGTTGACTCCAAACAAATCGATACTTATATTGTAGACAGGAAACCAGGTAAGATACGAACTGGTCGAATCGTGTATTACAACTTAACTACATCATTTTAAGCCATATTAAGATACAATTATTCTTTTAGATATGATATAAATATCATCATATTGATCACACAAACTAAATATTACTTGTATGTATGTTTGAAAGTGAACTATTGTTTGAAAACTTGTATGTATATTTGAGAGTGAACTATTGTTTAATAACGTGTATGTATGTTTGAGAGTGAACTATTGTTTGAAAGCTTGTATGTATATTTGAGTGAACTATTGTTTAATATAGTATATGTATGTTTGAGAGTGAACTATTGTTTGAAAACTTGTATGTATATTTGAGAGTGAACTATTGTTTAATAACGTGTATGTATGTTTGAGAGTGAACTATTGTTTAATAACGTGTATGTATGTTTGAGAGTGAACTATTGTTTAATAACTTGTATGTGTGTTTGAGAGTGAACTATTGTTTAATAACGTGTATGTATGTTTGAGAGTGAACTATTGTTTAATAACTTCTATGTATGTTTGAACATGAACTATTGTTCGATTTACCTGTAGAATCTGTTAACCTTTCACATAAAGTGATACATTTACAAAAATGTAGCTTGATATCGGTCAAAAAGAAGTTATTTTATTTTAATCACTTGGGTATAGTTTTATATTTCTGACTTTCATAGTTCAAGCGTTTAAAATTATTCCCTGTAATGACGTAAGGAATAAAGATTGATCCCATAAATGTGTTTTAATGACAGTGTTTCACAATTTCTCTAAAACCTGGGGCAAATTGATAACTAAAAAGACGAGATTTGGTAAAAGGTCATTTGAACACGCGTAATAAATACGTTTTATACACGACTATGACACTCTAACTGCTATAGTGTTTGAAGCGTAGTTTGTTCTTTTGAAGGGCTGAGATCAGACATGTGTGTCCCCAACACCAGGGGAGCGTTATAACACCTACAGTTAGACTAGAAAGATAAAATCATCACTAGCTAAACAGATCATATCGGAGCCAGCGAGCCTTTACACAGCCGTCCGTCCGTCCCCTCACGGACAATGGACGGACATGAAGCGTGGTGTGGGCTAGTCCAAGTGATCGTGTGAGAAGATCGACGGCTGATATATACATTGTGTCCCTCTTTTGTTATCTATTATATCTTTATTTTGCACAATAATTAAAGTCTGAATTGACTCATTAAAGGACTGTTTTGTGTAAGGCTAGTGGCCGAGACCGATAATCCATTATTGTAACAGATACAAGGCCCAACAAGCTGTAGGAAGCCCGGGCTACGGTGCATAAATATATAAACTTAGGAATATATTTTCGAAGTAATATAGACACATACAAATCCAAAAATCTCAATTACAAAGTCATACATTTTGATTCATTGTTTCGATTGATTATAGGGTACACTAGCGGATTCAGTGTATATACCCCGGATACCCCAGATTTTGAGTGTCACTTTACCCCACTGCAACTTGTTAAATGTATTCATTAAAAAATGCGTTAGTCCATCTCAGCCTGTTAAACTATAGAATCAAACAAAGACCCTTTAGTTGAAAATAAATACACTGGAAATAACTGCAGTAATTTATTAAATTGATTTAAAATAAAACCAAATGCAGTTCATCCCTGACTATTTGTACCGTACTGTAGATTGTAAACAATCCTTTAATGTTGGAGGTATAGTCATCCTTCCTTCCAATCTCGGCTCCCTTTAGAATGTTGACGCTCACACTTCAGAAATATGTAGGGAAACCAAATAGAAAACCTTCGGAAAAGTAGAAAAATATAGAGGAAAGAACATTGAGGAGCCTGAAGTTGGTTCTGAGTTCCGAGTTCCGAGTTCCGTTTAAGAAAAACGAATCTACTATAAAGATGATGTTTGGGTTTTGGTCCCAGTTCCGAGCTCCGTTTAAGATAAACGGAACTAGGAACCAGTTCCGAGTTCCGTTTAAGTAAAACAGAACTCGGAACTGGTTCCTAGTTCCGTTTATCTTAAACGTTTATCTTAAACGGAACTCGGAACTGGTTAAACGGAACTCGGAACTGGGCCAAAACCCGTAAAGCTCATACATAGTAATTCTGTTTTTCTTAAACGGAACACGGAACTGTGACAGAAACCCGTAAATCTTCTACATACCTACATCACCTTAAACGGAACTCGGAACTCGGAACCAACTTCAGGCTCCCGAACATTGAAATGTTTCAGCATGACCAGCGTTCATATATGCATGTAACATGATTTAAGATTCTGAAGGTTATGGCTATAAAATAATATAGAGCGTGTCACATGAATATATTTATAACTTTATCGGTTAAACATTTTCCACGGACGGCCTCGGAGAGGAACAGACAACAGTAGTACCCGGAATGAGCAATGCTACGTGCGGCCACAAGTTGTTGTCTTGTCTAGGGTAAGGGCAACAGTCTCACAATTGACTTTCAAAAGCATAACAAGAAAGATCTTTAAAAAGACAAACGGCATAGTTTTAATGCTGGTGACTATAAATCAACGAACTAATGCGTTTCAGCAAGGATAACAATATTAGATCAGTTTGAATCATTTTTGGTGATAAAAAGATGTGTTTGGTTTGGTTTATTTTGTTAAACGTCCTATTAACAGCTAAGGTAAAGGGATAATAAGATGCATTTGAATCAGGAGTATAATTTTATTTATGTGTCATTTGAAAAAATACATCCACTTAGTCAGCTTGCATTCTTAACTTTGTTTCGTTTTTAGCTGCATATCTGCATTTTGCATTTACCGCTACATTGACCAATCACATACTTCATCATGACCAGTAACGCCACCTGTCGCGTCATATCCGGGGCCAAGAGAATATTATACGGCTATGCCGAAAAACCTTAGGGATTTCAGAAAGCTGGTCATCTGCTATTGGGAGGGTCTCGCCTGTCAATACATTGTCTACAAATAATGAGCATTCCCTTTCCTTTTTATTCCTTCCACTTTTTCTACGTCGCTTTCAAGGTCGTTGCAATATTGCTAATTAAAGATATTTGTTTATAGTGCCCACATAGTTTGGTAGGTAGGGATTGCCTTATCACCGGAATGTTCGCTATGTCTTTGTTACATTTTGTTATAATGCTTTGATACACTATATTAGCGTATACTCCTATCTCCCGACTCTCACCACTTTGATACACTATATTAGCGTATACTCCTATCTCCCGACTCTCACCACTTTAATTCTATCATATCATATATTGTACAATAAAATGTATGTAAGTTATTAAAATTTTACCTTAAAACTCATTTTAATCTCAATTGTCTGTCATCCCACCTGTTGTATTTTACCCGGTTACCGCTTCTGTACGAATGTTTGTCCAAACTTGCATGAGCTAAATGTTTCTTCATAATATACATGCGATGTTAAAAAAGTGTTCGTATCTTGTATTGAGATATTAAACACGTTAAGTTGTTAAACGTGTTGAAGTTTTACAACATTTTGATTTTAACATTGAAATGTAGTAATGACTAGTGTTGAAAATCATCGACCTCTCCGAAACCAGAAAAAAACCTATTCTGTACTTGACCTGCCGATACAGTTATATCTGCCAAGTTTTCTGTCAGAAAAGTTATTGCAGTCTTCTTTTAAACAAAACATCTTTTTAAAATCAATCTTGGAACACAATCGTCATTTCATGTTTGTGAGACCGTTCACGAAAAATGAAGAATGTATATTACATGTGAGTGTTTAAATGCCTGGCGTTACGGCGGTATTTATCATTGAGTAGCGGCGCGGATAAAAACACATTCTAGGTAAAATGAGAATTTGACAATTGATCAGGAGCAATAGTTGTAATATACGGTCTTGTTATAAATACTTATATTTTGTTTATTGTTTACAGATACCCAAACCTGGTAGTAAGGGTATGTTAACACTTGTGGCCGATGTTGACACATGTTTGGGTGGGAAAGGCGTGTTGCTAGATGTGTTTATACTGAGATAAATACTAACTTCTGTAGTCATTGTGTTTTAGTCACCGATACTGAGAAATACACTAACGTCTGTAATCATTGTTTTAAAGTCATCGATCTGGGCCCCTTATCGCTACTGCGATCTGTTTCATTGTGTCCGCGTCTTGACGACCAGCGGGTATTGTTTGTCTGTGTACTTATGTATACTTATAACCGAACACATATTTTTTGTGCAAGACAAGACAAAATTAAGATAGCTGTATTGTTGTAGTTTTGGGTAGCCGCGAGTTTTATCGGGGGACCATCGACAACGCTGATTGGTGTCCGGTGGCAGGGGTTATCGAGTAAATCTCCGGGCTATATAAGGACCTGCGAGCTCCCTAGGAGACACACATACACAGTCGTCAGAACACACAGGTCCATAATCATGAGGGAAATCGTACACATCCAGGCAGGCCAGTGCGGCAACCAGATCGGTGCCAAGGTAAGTACAACTGCATACCCCTTCCGAAGGTCGAAACTTCAGAGGCTTGTTTCTTGTTGTTCGTTGCTCAACAGTGGTTATATTTTAATGATTCCATATTAGTTGATATTTCAATATGGCCATAAAACTACCTTTTCAAGTTAAAGTTTCTTTTAAAGTTTTTAAAGTTTCAACATACATCGATTTCAATTCATTTTGTAGTATTTTTTTAAATTTTTTTTTTAGTTTAGTTTTTTTTTTGTCTTTTTTTTCTTTTCTTTTTGTTCAAAAATTTGTTTTCGTCATGAGGCTTGTTTTCACACAATAATAACGGTAAACTAAACAAGCATTTCAAAATAATTGTACATTGCTAAATATGAACACAAATACATTGACATTGCTATAGTTGTATCATACAGAAACATTAATTCTCTGTGTATACTTTAAATATAGTAGTCATTAGGTGTAAATAGTGTCCCCGCGCTGTGACGACGGCACTATGATACACAGTAGTGTCTGTGTAATTTGTATGGGACAATCCATGTGTACACGGTTTAATTAAGTCCTGTGTTATCCTATACCCACTATCAGATCGTCAAGGCTCATTGTCTTGTGGCCTGCCACCAGTGTTTTAGATAGCCGTGTGATAGTTACATATTTGTTACATTTGTGGGTAGATTCCAGAAGGATTGTCTAATAGTGTGGTACAGTATACTTCTATAGCGAGGATATGGCGGGTCGGGTGTTCTATAATCCACAAGAGTAATAATAGTGTATCATTTAGAAATTGTAGAATGAAGCAAAATAGGTATATATAATAGAAATGTCGTATCTTAAATTCAATTCACTGTTTTATCCTTAATTGACCAATGCTTTATGCGATGTTTGTTTTGTATTGTAGTTCTGGGAGGTCATCTCTGACGAACACGGAATTGACCCCACTGGTACCTACCACGGAGACTCCGACCTTCAACTCGAGAGGATCAATGTCTACTACAATGAGGCAACAGGTCAGTTTTACCGGAAATACGTCGTTGTCTTTTACATGTCGCTATGGAAACAAAATACAAACTCTTTACGCTACTTATGAAACATCATATTAAGCATATTCGTTTTGATAACGATTATTTATGTGATTTGTTGAGTTAAATTGCACAATATTGTTAAGATGAACTCCCTTCCGATTTTCTGTCGCAATGTTGACTTAATGTGGCCGTTATTTCTTGATTACAGGAGGTAAATATGTGCCACGTGCCGTCCTTGTGGATTTGGAGCCCGGAACCATGGACTCCGTACGATCTGGGCCATTCGGCCAGATATTCAGACCAGACAACTTTGTGTTCGGACAGAGTGGTGCTGGAAACAACTGGGCTAAGGGACATTACACAGAAGGTGCTGAGCTCGTAGACTCTGTTCTTGATGTTGTACGTAAAGAAGCGGAAAGCTGTGATTGTCTTCAGGGATTCCAACTTACACATTCTCTTGGTGGTGGTACCGGCTCCGGAATGGGAACTCTCCTCATCTCCAAAATCCGCGAAGAATACCCAGACAGGATCATGAACACATTCTCCATTGTGCCATCACCAAAGGTACGGATTTTGATTAAATGTTTTCTGTAGCAATTTCTATAACATTTCTTAAGATAACAAAAATTCCTTCAATATTTTAATAGCAGATAACCATGTAAGATAAATATACACAGACGAATTATATACGTGCTATTGCATTGATACATCTGCTATTTTCAATCAGGTTTTAGTAATTCATATATTGGTCTCTCTTCCAGGTATCTGATACTGTCGTTGAGCCCTACAACGCCACCCTCTCCGTCCACCAGCTTGTTGAGAACACTGACGAGACCTACTGTATCGACAACGAGGCTCTATACGACATCTGCTTCCGTACCCTAAAACTGACCACACCCACATACGGTGACTTGAACCATCTGGTCTCCGCCACCATGTCTGGAGTCACCACCTGTCTCCGATTTCCTGGTCAGTTGAACTCCGACCTCCGTAAATTGGCTGTCAACATGGTGCCCTTCCCCCGTCTCCATTTCTTCATGCCTGGTTTCGCTCCTCTTACATCTCGTGGTAGCCAGCAGTACAGGGCTCTAACCGTCCCAGAGCTGACCCAACAGATGTTCGACGCCAAGAACATGATGGCTGCCTGTGATCCTCGTCACGGACGTTATCTGACCGTCGCCGCCATGTTCCGTGGACGTATGTCCATGAAGGAAGTTGATGAGCAGCTCCTCAACGTTCAGAACAAGAACAGCAGCTACTTCGTTGAATGGATCCCCAACAACGTCAAGACGGCCGTCTGTGATATCCCACCACGTGGTCTGAAGATGTCTGCTACCTTCATCGGTAACAGCACTGCCATCCAGGAGCTCTTCAAGCGTGTCTCTGAACAATTCACCGCTATGTTCCGTCGTAAGGCTTTCTTGCATTGGTACACTGGTGAGGGTATGGACGAGATGGAGTTCACAGAGGCCGAGTCCAACATGAACGATTTGGTGTCCGAGTACCAACAGTACCAGGATGCCACCGCCGAGGAGGAGGGCGAGTTCGAGGAGGAAGAAGGAGAGGAAGGCGCTTAATTACTGAACAAAACAAACTTTAATCTATAAACATCCTGACAGGATACGAGTTGATAGTGTCTGAATTCCATCAAATTGTAAAAACCATTAAATGCATGTGATAGCGTTTAATAAAATCAGATAAGATAACTTGGTGTGTTTGTTTTTATGACCTATGTTAATGTTTACACCCATTCATGACGCAATTTACAAAATGTCGTAAATAAGATCCTGTTTCCGACGCTTGATTTAGCGAGTTAGTACAGTATTACACACAGACATTATACAACAGTAAAAGTGACTGGGTCGTCATTAGTACAGTATTACACACAGACATTATACAACAGTAAAAGTGACTGGGTCGTCATTAGTACAGTATTACACACAGACATTATACAACAGTAAAAGTGACTGGGTCGTCATTAGTACAGTATTACACACAGACATTATACAACAGTAAAAGTGACTGGGTCGTCATATCATTAGTACAGTATTACACACAGACATTATACAACAGTAAAAGTGACTGATTCGTCATATCATTAGTACAGTATTACACACAGACATTATACAACAGTAAAAGTGACTGGGTCGTCATTAGTACAGTATTACACACAGACATTATACAACAGTAAAAGTGACTGGGTCGTCATTGGTACAGTATTACACACAGACATTATACAACAGTAAAAGTGACTGGGTCGTCATTAGTACAGTATTACACACAGACATTATACAACAGTAAAAGTGACTGGGTCGTCATTAGTACAGTATTACACACAGACATTATACAACAGTAAAAGTGACTGGGTCGTCATTAGTACAGTATTACACACAGACATTATACAACAGTAAAAGTGACCGGGTCGTCATTAGAACAGTATTACACAGAGACATTATACAACAGTAAAAGTGACTGGGTCGTCATTAGTACAGTATTACACACAGACATTATACAACAGTAAAAGTGACTGGGTCGTCATTAGTACAGTATTACACACAGACATTATACAACAGTAAAAGTGACTGGGTCGTCATTAGTACAGTATTACACACAGACATTATACAACAGTAAAAGTGACTGGGTCGTCATTAGTACAGTATTACACACAGACATTATACAACAGTAAAAGTGACTGGGTCGTCATTGGTACAGTATTACACACAGACATTATACAACAGTAAAAGTGACCGGGTCGTCATTAGAACAGTATTACACACAGACATTATACAACAGTAAAAGTGACTGGGTCGTCATTAGTACAGTATTACACACAGACATTATACAACAGTAAAAGTGACTGGGTCGTCATTAGTACAGTATTACACACAGACATTATACAACAGTAAAAGTGACTGGGTCGTCATTAGTACAGTATTACACACAGACATTATACAACAGTAAAAGTGACTGGGTCGTCATTAGTACAGTATTACACACAGACATTATACAACAGTAAAAGTGACTGGGTCGTCATTAGTACAGTATTACACACAGACATTATACAACAGTAAAAGTGACTGGGTCGTCATTAGTACAGTATTACACACAGACATTATACAACAGTAAAAGTGACTGGGTCGTCATTAGTACAGTATTACACACAGACATTATACAACAGTAAAAGTGACTGGGTCGTCATTAGTACAGTATTACACACAGACATTATACAACAGTAAAAGTGACCGGGTCGTCATTAGAACAGTATTACACACAGACATTATACAACAGTAAAAGTGACTGGGTCGTCATTAGTACAGTATTACACACAGACATTATACAACAGTAAAAGTGACTGGGTCGTCATTAGTACAGTATTACACACAGACATTATACAACAGTAAAAGTGACTGGGTCGTCATTAGTACAGTATTACACACAGACATTATACAACAGTAAAAGTGACTGGGTCGTCATTAGTACAGTATTACACACAGACATTATACAACAGTAAAAGTGACTGGGTCGTCATTAGTACAGTATTACACACAGACATTATACAACAGTAAAAGTGACTGGGTCGTCATTAGTACAGTATTACACACAGACATTATACAACAGTAAAAGTGACTGGGTCGTCATTAGTACAGTATTACACACAGACATTATACAACAGTAAAAGTGACTGGGTCGTCATATCATTAGTACAGTATTACACACAGACATTATACAACAGTAAAAGTGACTGGGTCGTCATTAGTACAGTATTACACACAGACATTATACAACAGTAAAAGTGACTGAGTCGTCATTAGTACAGTATTACACACAGACATTATACAACAGTAAAAGTGACTGCGTCATAGCATTATTACAGTATTACACACAGACATTATACAACAGTAAAAGTGACTGGGTCGTCATTAGTACAGTATTACACACAGACATTATACAACAGTAAAAGTGACTGGGTCGTCATTAGTACAGTATTACACACAGACATTATACAACAGTAAAAGTGACTGGGTCGTCATTAGTACAGTATTACACACAGACATTATACAACAGTAAAAGTGACTGGGTCGTCATTAGTACAGTATTACACACAGACATTATACAACAGTAAAAGTGACTGGGTCGTCATTAGTACAGTATTACACACAGACATTATACAACAGTAAAAGTGACTGGGTCGTCATTAGTACAGTATTACACACAGACATTATACAACAGTAAAAGTGACTGGGTCGTCATTGGTACAGTATTACACACAGACATTATACAACAGTAAAAGTGACTGGGTCGTCATTAGTACAGTATTACACACAGACATTATACAACAGTAAAAGTGACTGGGTTGTCTTATCAATAGTACAATATCATTAGACAGACTATCAGTTTTCTGCATAGAAGCACATAAATTGAATAACACTGACATTTTTCATGTATTACTTATTTACACTAATTAAAGTAGATATATACAAAATACATAATTGCATAATACGTATTTAATTCAAGTATTTTACAGGTACACAACACACACACACCCTCTCTCTCTCTCTCTCTCTCTCTCTCTCTCTCTCTCTCTCTCTCTCTCTCTCTCTCTCTCTCTCTCTCTATGTCATACATATTATCGACACAAATCACTACCCATTTCATTACAAGCACACGTAAACATAACATATTTCTCTCAACTTTGAAGTGTAATGCTCCTCAATCAAGTCCGCTGTATCGGACATGACACATACTAACTACATCTGTACGTGGCTCTGTGGTGATCGAGATACGTATACGTAGCTTATCAACACCCAATGAAATGGAATGGCGTGATCTTGTTTGAAGATTTAAGAGGATTGTTTCGACTTATGCCCAGTGCATTTCCTGAGTTAGCCGTACCGTACGAAGAAAAAAAATAATCTTTCAAGTGAAAGTAAATATTGATCAGATAATATCAAAATCAACAAACCGAGAAAGGTAAAAAAAAAAAAAGAGAAGAAAATCAAACACATTTATGAAGTAGGATGTGCCACATTAGGGTCGGTAATTAGTAGGGCTACAAACACACAATTAACTTCACCATTTAATGTTTTATATAGGATTACAAGATGTTAACAGTAAACTTGCATCGCGTAGCTTTTATGTTGTAAAACAAATAAATACGCCATCAGTTATAGGGGTACAGGGACTTGTGATCTCAGGAATGAAAAAAAGGCTAAATTGTGTATCGATGTTTATTATGGGAAGCGGAGTAGTTATATTTGATGAAAGCAGATAGCTCAACGTTCGTAAGTTATCAGTTTTACTTCTATGTATACAGTGCAATATCATGCAGTTCAGCTTCTTATACATAACGAACAATGAAAGAAGACATATACATTTAATAGATTTATCCATCCTTAAAAATACTACTGATAATTTCAAATCAATTGGAATCCACCCATACCTGGAGTACCCTATCAAACATTTGAATATGTATGTGAACAAAAGTCATAAAATGATTACAAAATACACAATTTGCATTTATTTTCTAACAGCCGTCCATTTTTTTACAAAAAACAAACCTCAATTCTCTGTTTGATATGTGGCCATGGTTTACTGTCAAGAAGAACGAACTCCGTGTCAAGTAAAAAATATGACCGCTTGAGTTACCTCCCTTGTATAAACATAACGCACTATATTTTGAAGTATTATTCAATATATCTTGTTATTCCCTTTCATATGTTTGGTTTATTAATTTTTGAATTTCGTTGGATTTTTCGCATCTTCGATAAAATTTAAATTGAAGGTAAACATGAAATGGAAATGCACCGTACGGCCGGAACTGATGGGAGTCAACCTGTCATCCCAGATATACCGTTATGTAAATCTCCCATAATTTCTCTCCCATTGCGATAAACAGTGCCGCCCGGTATCCTTGTTTCAGTTACGTAATGTCGACCCCTACGCCCTGGTATCCCTATAAACATCGCTACCTCTTTCCATCAACAAATTCATGGTGGAAACTGGTTAGCATATAACACAAAATTCCATCGACATTTGTATTATTGTGTGCGAATGAAAAGCTAACCAGGCTGGGGCTTGGAAGCCCAGGTGTGGCAATTTACACATACCGCTGGTTTCTGTCCCCCTCGACCAGCCCGGCGTTGATGTACGCAAACACACTGTTAGTTTTATGAATGAAATATAAGTTATAATCGGTAATAACATTTCTAACGATTCCTAGAGTAGGTATACAGCGCCCTGTCGCTACCTATCGTCGCTCCAGATTTCGGGTGACAGGTTTGGTGAATGAAAGGAGTTTGGCAGGCCGCAAAACCAGATTCAGAATTTAGTAACATATATTTAGTAGTTAATCATGATTTCAATTAATTTTAATGCCATATCCCCTCTCTGCAACTCTCCTGTTTTTAGGTATATGAGAACTGAAGCATTGATTAATGATCTATCTAGCATAGAACGTTAATCTTCATTTTGTTAAAGACAGTATAATATTGAAAAACATCAGTTTAAACATATTTTTATTTCTTCAAATGTAAGCATGAGGATTGGGCACAAGTTATACCACTTATTAAAGCCCTCTCCTCCAAACATTGTTACAACAATGTGACACAAAACAATGGACATTTACATTAATTTTACGATTGACAAATTAGAAAAGGAAGACAAAAGTGGGAAAGTGAAGGGAAGACAGATAGTTATACAATAATTAATTTATGTCTAACAAAAATATTTGATTTACACACAATAACATAATATCTGCCTGGAACAAACTAACTACACTTTGGTCATCACCAACCTACATCTCTCAAAACCCTGTAAATAGTATATTATAGAAATTTCGATATCGGGAAGAAATGTTTAATTTCGAATCACACGTGACATACAAACACCAGAGGCTAAAATTTGCAAGTGGGTATTTTGTAAGATTTAAAACTAAGAACTACATCATCAGATGTCACACGTAAAGCATCAATTGGGTAGAAATATCAATGATAATAGAAATCGGTCACGCCCCTAATCAGACTTATACAGTTTATGATACGTGTTTAATTTACTAAGATATGTAGGGGAAGGACCGAACGTAACATTCGACTCATCCGATGTATTCGATTCAAGCGTGTTCGACACAAGTGAGTTTTACTGTACTTATATATCGATATTACGGAATATTTCGATATTTTCGAATCTGTCATACTCGTGAAATGTTTGTTATATTCATAGGAAAACATCTCAAGACCGAATCTAATCCATGCATCAGAATGCTATTTCTTTTTATTATATCTTTATGATATTATATCTGTTTTGCTGGCGTGCTTGCCTCCTGGTTCGCTATCCGTGCTATCCTGTTCAAGTGATAGAACGCTCATAATTACTGCTGTGATGTCTATATACACAAAATCTGTTTTCGCCCGTGTATTTGATCGATATGATAAACAGGTAAGGTTATTCCTAGGTTGATTAATAGACATATTTATCACGTGCGACAGCACTACGGCCACGAACACGTGCGCGCGACTGAGGAGCGGAAACTACCGGCCTTATCAGACGGACGCATACAATTTTGGATTTATGAAAATTGCTTTGAGACTCAACATCATCCATATGGTGTCGTAGTAATAGCGAAGAAAATTTCCTCTTTATTACAAAAACTGAAATGATTAAGTTATACACAGGTTTCTAAACTTTTTGCCAAAATCCCTTCAATATATCGGGGTATGTAAGTCTAACACGACGTGACTGATTACATTGGACGAACGAAATGAAGACAATATCATACTTAACAAGACATTTCTTTGAAAAAAGATATACGGCATATTTTTAATGCTGGTAGTTTTAATGTAAAACTGCTGGTGAAATAAATTAAGGAACTAATGCGTTTCTGAACGGATAACAAAATTATATCAGTTTGAATCCTAAGACTGCATTTGAATCAGGAATATGATTATATTGATGTGTCATTTGAAAAGATACGTCCACTTATTCAGCATGCATTCACTCTAACTTTGTTTCGTTTTTAACTGCATATCTGAATTTTGCATTTACCGCTACATTGACCAATCACATACTTCATCTTGACCAGTAACGCCACCTGTCGCGTCATATCCGGGGCCAAAAGTATATTATACGGCTATGCTGAAAAATTGTCAAATGTAATACAAATTACAAATGTATATAGTGCAGGCACATGATCAGTGTATTAATATTTCCTCCAAATCGAAGAGTTACAAAAATGTACATTGTAGTCAAAATACATTTAAAATATTATCAATAGATAGTAAATGCGCATACATACAACAGTTAATTACAGAGATAATTGGAGAAGTTAATTAGTCTTGAAGAGAGAAATGTCTAGGTAACAGCAAGCTTAGCACTTCACTGATCGTATCGGAAGTGATGGGTGAATTCCCTCCAGTGGTATTTTACGATCACATATTTTAGTTAGGCTAACATTTCGTTGTTTTAATAACGGGGCGGGGATTTCATTAATTACCTGACTACTTCTTGCATAATAGTACCCATTTTTTCATTTTTTTTTTATTTATTTTTTTTTACATTTTTTACTGTTATTGACAAATGCCAAATCGCGTCAATCTGAGCTGTTTACCCGTGACCACTATGTTGTATAACCGTCTTTGATATCACTGTCCATTCCATCATAGAAATACATATTCTGTTCGCCGAAAGATGCCCATTCATAGAAACCATTCTAAAATTGTAAACGACCTTACCTTGTAAAATTCACCGAAACGATTTAGAGACCAAACGGAATTCGATGGTCCGTATAATGATGAAACGCATCGCAATATTGATAACCAACATGTTGTACCTAAAAATGAACGATTCAATGTTGATCCGTAACATCAGCTTTAATTTACACCTTTAGATATTAAATCACATCTTGTAACTATCTCGCTGAATGTATATTTTATATACAGAACTTTTTATTGCAAGAGTTTGCACACACTTATGTTCAATCAATAAACCCCGTTACTAGTTTGAGGTCCATACACATTGTACATGATTGCGTAGGGGCCGCGGTGGCCGAGTGGTTAAGGTGTCCCGACACTTTATCACTAGCCCTCCACCTCTGGGTTGCGAGTTCGAAACCTACGTGGGGCAGTTGTCAGGTACTGACTGTAGGTCGGTGGTTTTTCTCCGGTTACTCCGGACGTTAAACAAAAACAAAACAAACCATGATTGCGTTTTGCATGAAAGCATGGCACTGCGCGCTGCTTTAATAAATAACACTCCTTTGATTTAACGTCAAATATAAAATTTACAAACCTATATCAATCGCTGTTCTGGATTACTACGTTTGCCTGCTGACCAAAATGGTAGATAGTGTGGTGAATAGAATATCGTGTTATAATTGGTCATTAACAATTGTGATTGTCTCATTGTGAACTACATGTACGACTTCATCCTCCAAAGAAGAACTTTTACAGGTAAAACGCTACAATCAATGCAAATGTTCTTTACTTATTGAAGAAAGAGCCTTGAATGGATGAATTTTTACAGTAGGCAAAATGGCTATCACAAAAAAAATGATGTCTTTTAACCATCTAGCAGAAATTCCTCTATGATACCATTCACTTCTAAAATCATTAAATTCTTATATTACAGACAGCATCAGCGTTAACCAGAATTTTGCACAGTGTCTGATAAAATAACTTGTATATTTAGATAAGAGGTGACTTATGAGAGACATATCGTTTACAAAAAGTCAGCGGTCAGTGACAGATGTAGAAGGTTATGTTACAATCAGCATGTTCAAAGGTCTCGTTCGTTCACAATTCTGTCCTGCCCCGCGTCCCTCCATGGCGGAGTTATCGCGAAGTGACAGAACAAAGCAGAAATTCGCCGTATATCATTTTCATAACGACGAGCTGTGTTGTGGAGACGCATGCTCATCCAACAATTAGCCCGGGTTTATCGGACGCTTCTTCAAAATCTCGTGCCCGGGAGAATTCCTGGACTGGACGAGATATTGCTTAAATTTATCACAACATAGCAGACGATAGCAGCAAAAATGGCGCCAAATTCTTAATATATTTTATTGTGAGTTTGTTCGGGGCAACTTGCTGATAACGTTTAGTACTTTTGATAAGTAATTAATTGGTGAATCAGTTGTTGATAAATATTACGTGTCCCGCTATCGGATTTAATATAATTTTATTATGTATTTAATTACTAAATTAACAAAATGCCGGATGTTGATGATTTACGAAAGCAAACAATTATAGGTACAGGATGCATGTTATTTAGAAGTAAGTGATATAGTGTCTTTGTTTAAACAAGATACACACATCGGGACAAAGTACGGGGTTATAGATAACTAGCACGCGATTCTGAGTGGCTTTTTCACAAAAACAAAAGACGTACACTTCTGATATAATAATCTATAATGTTATTGTTAAGTTAATTGGCTTACCTCCTTCTAAGATCATTAGTAAACCTACATTCACAAAGACATCAGGAAAATTAAACATATTTCCGTGTTACATTGTACCACCGGTGTGGTGAATGTCAGATTTCCTCAAATCTTTGGAGGACGAATAAATACAAGCATTTTTCTTTCTTTCCTTTTTTGTTTTTTAATGCAAACATTTTGTAACCATAACATATGTTATAGGTATGAGTTTAATTAGTATAGCTTAAAGTTCCCTGTAACACTTAACAATTCAAAATTCCAAAATGTTTTAGAATCTAAGATTTTTAGATTTTTGACCAGAATTCTTATTTTTCAATTTTTAAAATTATTTAAAGTTCTTTTTAGAGTTTTTCGTTTTTAACCAAAATTCTAGTTTCAAAGCTGTTTTGAGTTTTTAGATTTTTAAGTTTTTGACTAAAAACCTAAAATACCAAATATCCAAAATCGTTTGCGATTTTGAGTTTTTGGATTTTTGGAATTTTAGACCTTTGCCGTTCAAAGTTACAAACTATCAAAACTCGTTCATCCCTTCAAAGCAATTGAAGTGTTACACGGACCCTAAATAATCTGTATTAAGTATCCAACAATATTACATATCTAGATATGGCAATGAGCTTAGATCTGATACCAAAAGGCAAGTCAATCTTGAACTGGAAACTCAATATTTTAATCTGGAATAATGATAAACACTGAACATATTTTGGGGAGAATATAATTGATTATAGAACTGTTTGACGGCGCCATCAATTGTTAGTGTGTAGGTACATATTACCTATATCTACCAAGTGTTACCACACAAATAAGTACAATTAAAGGCTTCCGTGAGCAGCTGTCGTTTGGCTGATGTGGTTAGTGGGAAGGTCAGCGCGATAACTGGGCCAAGTACACGTTAATATCAGAAGAAGTTATAAATATTTGGTGGACCTTTCCCCAACTCTGACGGACTGTCAAACACAAGCCCGGCCCTGTCAAACACTACCCCGGTTATAATTTATATAGTATCGCTTGGTTTATACAGCTATCATCCCCTCCTCTCGTGTCATACTAACGACATGTATGTCTCCCGTGGAACTTCACCCCCTTTTCTAATACATGTATAAATCCAACCTTTCCGGAACTTTTTGATGTATAAATTGTATAGATATGCTTTCTATTGGATCAAAAATAAAACTTTCTCTATGTTAGTTACAATTTGAAATAGAACAATATTTATACGGTTGATTCGGTGTCAGATATTAATTACTTACACAGTTTTAATATAAAACGTACAACATAAAGTGATTTACATCCGGGTTATAGAACTATTAAAATCCCACTCACAACGCTATCACCACTGGTGTGGGTACCTGATCTTTATCGCGGTTGTGTCAAGGGAGGATGGCACATCCGCCTTATATCGGTGGGAAACAGCATCATAGTTAATAACCCACACGTAATATCCGAACTGTAATGGTTTATATGTTTAAGAGTCTACAAAAAAATTGTCAAAGAGCAACAGGATCGTCACATAACTAATAGGATTACTAGTGAGTAATATTTCGGGTGAGATTAGATTCGGCGTTACGTAGCTTATGAAAAAGTTTACCTTAAAGAAAGGTTGCTGTCAACTTTGAGAAACATCTGGTGATAAAACAAAGCGATGTTACTCGTTTGTGTAACAACCACCTTGACTATCGTATGAAAATATTGCTAAGGTACAATGTAGTTCTTAACTATACTTGCGATTAGAACAATGAGTATACGTCACAACACATTTTATATGTATACGTCACAACACAATGAGTATGCGTCACAACACCATCAGTATACGTCACAACACAATGAGTATACGTCACAACACATTTTATAAGTATACGTCACAACACCATCAGTATACGTCACAACACCATCAGTATACGTCACAACACAATCAGTATACGTCACAACACAATCAGTATACGTCACGACACAATGAGTATACGTCACAACACATTTTATAAGTATACGTCACAACACCATCAGTATACGTCACAACACCATCAGTAAACGTCACAACACAATCAGTATACGTCACGACACAATGACCTTGTGCTCTATTTATGATTACTTCACAAGCAACGTTGATGATGATTTGTGTAAAACTCAATATTTAATTAAATCTGCCGTCAATATAACATACCTAAATCCAAATAACTAGTACATGTAGATGCGCAAGCAGGATTCTGACAAATAATCCAGAAATGCCGTTTTATTGTTCAAATGCGCAAGACAACGCTTTAAATTAGTATCTATAGTTATATATGTTAGTTTATACTGACAGAATGAAAATGAAACTTAATCATTTCATTACAGCTATGAACCGAAATTAAGGATATCTAGAAGGCTTACTACTGAAATAGATTATATTATAAACGATAATGATAAGGACTAAGAGATGTGTTATCACAGGAAGATCGTGTCAGTTAGAATTGGTTGCTGTCTTCACTGTTAATTTTCCATGCGAGGAAAGTAAAATTGGTAAAAGTATTATCGTATTGGATGTTACCTATATCTACCCCAGGGACAAACGGAATCTTGAAATATGCTATGTAATTAAATCGTTTGACGTGGAGTTAAATTGTCAATTCTGAACTGACAAATGTTAGAATTAAACTGCCGGTTTTTATTCAAGGAAATATATAAAGTATTGATCTGTCAACTGATTTGAGAAACGTAGAATCCAAATATACTGCAACCACGCCTTGTCCTTCATGATGGGTACACCATGTGTGTGGAATGAAACATCACCGAAATCACTCAAGGCTAACAATTACTTTACTCCCCACTAATTTCTCCGTGGAAATCATAACAATTTTTATATGAAAATATACATACTTTACAAGATATACATACGTAGTTTAAAAACAGCTAGAGCAACATTTCATTGTTGGTGCGTTCACTAAAACAAAGGATATTTTAATTATGCTCTCAACTTAAATCGCCACTGAATCCCTTTTAGACAAAACAGAACAAAGACCAAACAGGAATGATTTCATGATTAATCGAATGTTAGACGATGTATTTATGACTGAGCATATCAAATCGAATGTTAAAATAGGTATTTATGACTGAGCATATCAAATCGAATGTTAGACGGGGTAATTATGACAGAGCATATCAATTCGAATGTTAGACGAGGTATCTACGACAGAGCATATCAATTAGAATGTTAGACGGGGTAATTATGACAGAGCATATCAATTCGAATGTTAGACGAGGTATTTACGACAGCGCATATCAATTCGAATGTTAGACGAGGTATTTACGACAGAGCATATCAAATCCAATGTTAGACGGGGTATTTACGACTGAGCATATCAAATCCAATGTTAGACGGGGTATTTACGACTGAGCATATCAAATCCAATGTTAGACGGGGTATTTACGACTGAGCATATCAAATCCAATGTTAGACGGGGTATTTACGACTGAGCATATCAAATCCAATGTTAGACGGGGTATTTACGACTGAGCATATCAATTCGAATGTTAGACGGGGTATTTACGACTGAGCATATCAAACCCAATGTTAGACGGGGTATTTACGACTGAGCATATCAAATCCAATGTTAGACGGGGTATTTACGACTGAGCATATCAAATCCAATGTTAGACGGGGTATTTACGACTGAGCATATCAAATCTAATGTTAGACGGGGTATTTACGACTGAGCATATCAATTCGAATGTTAGACGGGGTATTTACGACTGAGCATATCAAATCCAATGTTAGACGGGGTATTTACGACTGAGCATATCAAATCCAATGTTAGACGAGGTATTTACGACTGAGCATATCAAATCCAATGTTAGACGGGGTATTTACGACTGAGCATATCAAATCTAATGTTAGACGGGGTATTTACGACTGAGCATATCAATTCGAATGTTAGACGGGGTATTTACGACTGAGCATATCAAATCCAATGTTAGACGGGGTATTTACGACTGAGCATATCAAATCCAATGTTAGACGAGGTATTTACGACTGAGCATATCAAATCCAATGTTAGACGAGGTATTTACGACTGAGCATATCAAATCCAATGTTAGACGGGGTATTTACGACTGAGCATATCAAATCCAATGTTAGACGGGGTATTTACGACTGAGCATATCAAATCCAATGTTAGACGGGGTATTTCAGTACGATTCTCCTCCACTAATTACAGTTACAGTTGTGACAGATATCTGGTTAAGTTTGGTGTCTTGGTGGACGTTGAATCATGTCTACATTGAACATGTATATTGTATCACAGATCGGTTTATTTTACCTTACTATTGGTCAGTGGGACATTATGACATAAATAAAAGTGTTAATGAAGTATTGAACCAATGTTAACTTTACATTCTCGTTCTAGTGTGTTGTTTAACAAAACACATGTCGCTGATACTGGGAGCGTGTTGGATATATACAGAGAAAAAATAAATGTGCTGGCATAGCATGTAAAATATTCATTGTATACTAAGATTAAAAACAACTGGTATATCAGGTATTCTACCATGTTTGCTATGTAACGCCAGTTTTGATTGGTTAAAAACCATGTATTATTTTCCAATAACCCACGCTCGTGCCAATAATACACGCTCGTGAGTCACGGCTGTTACAATTTTAAATATCTAATATTCACCCGTTTCATAGAAGGTTACTATAGCCGAGTGGGCTAATGGGTTTGTCTTTCAATATATTTTTATCACGACGCGAGTTCGAATCCTACGGAGGCCCCCACTTTTTTTTCTTTTTTTTTTATCCTTTTTTTTTTAAATTTTCAAAATCAATGCCATATGAAAGATGCTCTTGATCGTAGTACTTTATTGCCTGTATATTTCATCAACAAATAATGCAATACTCAAGAAATAAATTACAAGGTTTTCCTGGGGTTTCTTTGCTGTTTTTCTGTTAGAAAGAGGTCGATCTCAGAACTAAACAGTACATGGTAGAATAGAAATAATCAACTTTGACTCGTGTATTGTTGCAGGATATACAACTCGGACTCGGATATTTTGCAATTTTAATTAATAACTCAGGCCTGCGGCCTTCGTTATTAATTTAATTGCAAAATATCCTCGTCCTCGTTGTATATCCTGCAATAATACACGAATCATCGTTAATTATTTCTAAAATATACAATTTTTACTGCAGACATCTTGTTTCATGTGTTTTTTTTTTTTTTATTTATTTATCTATTGTGGATTTCAAGAGTGTTACTTTACTCATAAACATGAACTTGTGTATGAAAAGGGGAAATATGATATAAATACTCAATACTACATAGTTTTCAATGTTCTGATGTTATAAATAGATTCAGCAATATAAACAGACATGTCATCAGTATATACAATTAAATTCTATAAACAATTCTCGAAATTTGAGATAACCCCAAACAAAAATCGGAATTATCAAGACGGCATCGCTTTCTGTTGTTGTTATCGCCATCCAGATTTCTATACACAATGCAGAGAGCAAAACAAACACAGCGATTGTGGTACCAGCGATGCGCGTGTTTACACGAGATTTGAAAATAACGGTCGTTCTGTCGTGTAAATCAGAGTTCAGAGATAGCCAGCGGATGAGGAAAGACGATTCCTGAAAGCTCTTGAATTTGTTGTTGTTTGGATAGACTTAGCATTCCGATGGATAAGTAGTGTTTCTCTCTCTCTCTCTCTCTCTCTCTCTCTCTCTCTCTCTCTCTCTCTCTCTCTCTCTCTCTGTCTGTCTCTCTCTCTCTCTCTCTCTCTCTGTCTCTCTCTCTCTCTCTCTCTCTCTCTCTCTCTCTCTCTCTCTCTCTCTCTCTCTCTCTCTCTCTCTCTCTCTTATATTTTAGACAAACATACTGGAAGGTAACCATATACATGATAATGATAATATCTTATATCATGTATACAAAGGTTATTCGACTGACTGTGTGTTCAGTGAGTTTATAAACATTAATATAATAACGCCATGTATTTATTAGAATAGTCTGAAAACCAAGCTGTAAACTGAAAACATCTTTTTAATGCAATGATACCGATGGTAATTAGCAAGTTTAACTGTTTCTATTAAACAGTTATCATGTTAGTAATTAACACGACATATTTGCATATTTGGGCGTGTCTCTGTCCTGTATATTGCCTTGCTGCAAGCCAATAGGTACAGCTAAGTCCGGTCACGTGGTACCAGGTTCACACTTCAAACGCGTCCGTGACAAGGAGGTCGCTGATGGATGCGAAGGCCTCCCTAGTGCCTGCCCTTACTGAATCTTACTATAAAATAAACCATGGATCACTTCTGATCGTTCACGTAAAGAAAGTGTCAGTCAGCCGGCACATTGTATATGTATATGTAGGTGATATACACAGTCCCAAGACATCGACACACAACTCCACGCAGAACTAACGTCATGTTTTCTTAGTCTTCATGATCTTCCCTAGTGGCAAGGATACAGCCAATTCATTGTCATCCAAAGATGGCGTAGGTTTCATGCACGTACGGTTATGACAGTATACTCTAATTATTGTTTGCACTAAAAGTGACGTCATGCCCCGCAGAAAGAAGGAATTACAATCAAGTGATGATGATGAAACCAAACTACAAAAACCTCTTCAAAGGAACGCAGCAAATGCGCGTGAACGATCACGCATGCGGATTCTGAGTAAAGCGTTTGTGAAATTGAAGACTACCCTACCCTGGGTACCAGCGGACACAAAACTCTCTAAGCTGGATACTCTTCGTCTAGCGTCTAGTTATATTGCCCACCTACAACAGGTACTGGACACGGATGATGAGGAAGGGGCTGAAATACCCTCATTCCATCCCCTCAATTTGGTGAGTTATAATGTACAAACTACCCCTTTTTTATCCCTACATTTGGTGAGTTATAATGTAAAAACTACCCTTATTCGTTTCCTTATTCTTTGTAGGGTTTTAATGTACAAACTACCTTATTCCATCACTCAATTTGGTGAGTTATAATGTAAAAACTACCCTTATTCCATCACTCAATTTGGTGAGATATGATTTACAAACTACCATCATTTCACCTCTCTCTAATGAGTTATAACAACTAACGTGTCCTAACATGTACAAACTATCCTCATTTGGTCCCACTAATCTGGTAAGACATAATGTACAAACTATCCTCATTTGGTCCAATAATCTGGTAAGACATAATGTACAAACTATCCTCATTTGGTCCCACTAATCTGGTAAGACATAATGTACAAACTATCCTCATTTGGTCCCACTAATCTGGTCAGACATAATGTACAAACTATCCTCGTTCCATCCTTACACTGCACATTAAAATAATCAAATTACGTTGATCTAATAAATTTTATAAGTAATACTTATCCCTAGCTCATGACAAGTTTCATAACTGCCAGTTACAACCATCGTGATCACAATGTGATAAACATTTTAACTAACAATCGTTTTATTTTTTTTTTTTTAATATAATATTTCACTCAAATCATCGCGGTTTTCAAATGAAATTAATTACTGTTGATTTCATTCCCTATGAGAAAGTTTAAGCTAAATTAAACTGTTTTTGCCTTTAAATTATTTGCAGTATAGAATGATATGCTGCTTTAATTCGTTGGCCTGTGACATCAAATATGACGTACAAATACAAATGACTTAAGATGAAAATCTTTTCACCGTCATTATACCATTCCTTCATCTATGTCTGCCGAAATATTACAAATTATATTTATGTCAAGTTTATTATATCAACTGAGCTCATTTTTATCTTATTGTGTTCAATCCTGTGATTAAAATTAAAATGTACTTTACAAAACAGCTAGCACGATACATGACCCCCACTAAGAATCCCGATATACCACGTCCTGATATTACATCTGGTACAGATAATGTTGCTGTATAAAATGTAATGTCACTCGTGCAATCATCTGAAATAAACTGTATATATTTTACATCTAACGGCATCCCGTGCATGTATGATTTGTGAATATTTTATCGTCCTCATCAGATGGGAATAAGCAATTGACTAAAATGCGCGAGATGAATGTGAGATAACTCACGCGCATAACATTCCATCTTGTGAGTGTTGTTTTAATTTGGAGTTTTAATGACAGCTGATCCGACAGAAGTGAGAGAAACCCGATCTACTACTCTCAGATAGAATCTTAGATTTTTCGGTCTGTCAACAGTCCAACTGGCTAAAACGAGAAACCCAAATCCGTGTTCCAATTTTATCGAAAGCAAAAACACATATTGAGAATAAAAGACAGGGCCGTTGTTTATGGCTAGCACAAAGATTAAAATAAATAAATATTCTGATATTTCCTTTCAGTATTACATCACATTAGCTATCTGGATGAAAAAGAATGAACTTAACGATATATCATTACAAAATTACAAAATCGGTATTGTTTTTATCAATACACTGAATTATAGAATACATAATTAATATTGCCTGATACACTATCATGATTAATACAAAACTAATACTATCTAATAGGCTATCCTGATTAATACAAAATTAATACTATCTAATACGCTACCCTGGTTAATACAAAATTAATACTTTCTAATACGCTACCCGGGTTAATACAAAATTAATAATATTTAATACGCTATCCTAGTTAATACAAAATTAATACTATCTAATAGGCTACCCTGGTTAATACAAAATTAATACTATCTAAAACGCTACCCTGGTTAATACAAAATTAATACTATCTAATACACTATCCTGGTTAATACAAAATTTATACCTTTTAATGCACGGCCTAAAACATAAAATTAATGTTGCCTGAATACAATTTTAATTTATTTAAAAAAAAAGAAACAATTTTTGTATTGCGAGACTTGTTCAATAAAAAACATAATTTTTTTAATATGCATTCTTTTTACATTGATATAATATAGCTACAATTAATACTGATAAAATATGCGTGGCTTAATAAAGATACACTGTTGTTTGATAAAAATTATGTAAATATACAGTGTTGTTTAATGAAAACAATATGCGCTTACTTGTTTTATACAAAATATTATATCTTGTGCAACTCACTTATTTCAAAGTCATACCAGCATTGCTATTAGATTAGGCGTTGAAGAACTATCAGTGCTATTTCATGTTTTAAGTATATAATTACCTCCCTTTTGAGATAGTAATGGTAATATAAGGACGGTATCGGGCGTGTAAAGTTACACTCATTAATGTGGCGCAGTTTTTGTTGGTGTTTATCGGTAATAACGTAACAGGCTAGTCAGGGGTACCTTATTGCTGTTCGCGATACGACAGTGGTAAATACGGCCATGGTCGGGTCATCTAGGGTGAAACCACATCATAAATAATCTCGGGGTCTTGTCCTCAAATTGTTCTGCTCCACATATCAGTAGGACACCGTAATGTAAGTCACAGCAATGTCTATCTCCGCATCAATCCATTTTTTTCAGCATAGCCGTATAATATTCTTTTGGCCCCGGTTATGACGCGACAGGTGGCGTTACTGGTCAAGATGAAGTATGTTATTGGTCAATGTAGCGGTAAATGCGTAATGCAGATATGCAGTTAAAACCGAAACAAAGTTAAGATTGAATGCAAGCTGAATAGGTGAATGTATCTTTTCAAATGACAAATTGATAAAATCATATTCCTGATCCAAATGCAGTCTTATTATCACCAAAAATGATTCAAACTGATATAATTTTGTTATCCGTGCTGAAACACATTAGTTCGTTGAATTACCACCAGCATTAAAACTATGCCGTTTATCTTTTTAAAAAATATTTCTTGTTGATATTTGAATCGGGTACAGTTAAATCATTTATTTAGTTAGAGTATAAATCATTTATTTAGTTAGAGTATAAATCATTTATTTAGTTAGAGTATAAATCATTTATTTAGTTTGAGTATAAGTCTTTTATGTACTTAAAAGTTTAATTTACTATTCCACAATAACCATACCTTGAATAGATAGAATTTTACTTTTATAAACATTCTCACATCAATCATGAATTGTTTCAGGGATGTAAATATCGAGATATCGCATTTGTATCAATAGTTTAAATTACTGAATAGTTTGCCGATTGTATTTATATTTATCATATATTAACTTCCTTTTTATTAATACCACAAATAATCAATTATGTGGTATCGGTAATTATTCTCTGAAGTATGATGAAACACTTATATTTACCGTAAGTAAGTCACAGTTCATCATTTCCCATTGAGTATATTAAAAACTTGCCCCTAGAGAGTTTTCCAATATTCCTAGTGTTCATCTCCACACAAAAGTTACTCCACTCTTTCAATTTGGACACAATGTCAAATAAATTCTCAGCTTTGTGCCAAATTATAGCACAACAAAAATACAAAGTCCGCGGGAAACAAATAGAAAAAAAAGAACTAAATCATAAAAAAATTCTAACATGTCACCATAATAACAAAACGATTTTATTAGCTGCAATATAAAAGGCAATAAAAACTGAGTGTTTGACAGTTTATGCTTTCCTCGTGTTATACCATTAATTAAGAGACCCTTATCAGAACCTTAGACACGTGACGTGTAAACTCTAGTCCGTGTTTGATCCTCATACTTATCTACACATGAAATGTAGATATCTTCTCCAATTTGCTCGTGTCCTTTCTCTGTCGTGACCTTTGACCCAGACTGTCTCACTGGCCAAGTCGTCATTAAAACGTCAAACGACTGTTTTAGAACACCCATGGTCCTCTCTGTAACACAGCAGGGAAGAGAGGGTTGGATTCATTTCCTGGTTAAACAGTGCCCATGTATATCAAATGTACTAGATGGTTTTTGTTATACAAGACTAAACTTTGTTAGAGAATTATTTACTAGAAGTCCCTCCCAAGCTAGCCAAAGCGTACTGTAAATTTAGAGTAGGTAATACAAAAATACCAATCGAAAGTGGTATATGGTCTAATATACCACGAAAACATAGAATATGTACTTTATGTAATTTAAGAGAAATAGGTGACCAATTTCATTATTTATTTAACTGTGATCAGCAACTTATACTCAATAGTGGACGGAAATATATGTCTAGATATTATTATGAAAGACCAAATACATTTAAATTTCATACATTATTCAATTACGTAACTAAAAATGAACTTATTTCATTGGCTAAATTTATTATTGATATAATTATAATAATTAATACTGATGTCCATCCTATTTTACCATGTTTCATTGTTATCCATTTGTCTGTATTCTTATTCTCTACACTGTACTGTTTACGACAATAAACACATTGTCATTGTTAAACTTTCAGACAACCTAATGTAAAAGACCACACTTATTGTGTGATGTTAATGTATGATAAAGGAATATGAATTTCATAACAAGCATGCTAGCTAGCCCTTTCCTTGGTTGTTATGATTCTATTATGAAGTCTTCTAGTTAAACAATTATATATTTTCTCTTCATATCAAAAACATCTTTTAAAATGATATACATATACAAAATCTATTTATGTGCTATTCTTGATGAGGTATTTTTTGCCTTGTTACAAAAAACCTTAAATGTTAATATTATTTTTCAGTCTGTACGCCTAAACTTATTATTGTGTGGAAATGATAAATTATCTAAAATGACAATGAGTTTATTTTTAAAACAGCTCAAACTTTTATTCGACTTGGTGACCGTTTATAAGCAAAGCATTCGTGTGAACAGGTACATCTATATGTTTTTCCTATCCTACCTATATCACTATTAAATGGCTGGTATCTTTGGGAGTATAGTCCGGCTGAGTATGTGCGTCTCCCGGATTGTTTCCTTGTGAGGGTGTGACATCCTCTGTTGGGTCCTGTTGTATGCTAGGATACTGCTCCTCCCGTCGATTTGGATCATGGTAAAGCTTCAGTACCAAAGCTTTCATGGTTTTGTGGGTTGTGCAGTTGTGGAGCTTGTACGTGTGATTTGGTCCAAAATCTGAAATATAGTATGGCCCGGTCCATTTACAATGCAGTTTCGCTGACTTTTTCTGAGGCACTTTGGAATTATGTAACCACACTCTTTGTCCTATTTCAAAACTTGGATCCTTCGCTTTCCTTGACATATCATATTGTGTTTTGTATGTCTTTTGGCTTGCAGATATGTTTTCGCTGGCTATTTGTCGTGTTAACTCCATTTTTGTTGAAAATGTATTTCAAGTATTTAAGTATTCACTGGTAGGTTTGCTGAACTTGGAAGAGCTGTTTGTTAGATCCAGTGAAAAATCCAAAGGACTCCTCATTTCCTTAAGTCTATAGTTGGTTGATATTGATATTGTGATTGGTTCATATATTACGTATATCATTTACAGTTTATAATGAATCTCTAATAAATGGTATATGGATAAGAAACCTATAAATTCAGGAGGGACCCGATGAAGGATTTAAGGAAAGTGTTTTTGTGGACAATGGATAATTGACAAAGTATTTTTCTGCCTCGTAGAAGCTTGAAAATTAATAGCAAATTGTAGTTAATCAAGGAAAATATTACTTATTATAATTCTCTATTTTATTTTCTATGCAAGTATTTGAAAGAGAAATTTATATATGTGCATATATTCGTTGCTTAAACGACCCTTTTTATCATCATCATCATCATCATCATCATCAGAAAGCACGTATAAAAAACCTGATTATTCCACTGTGTTCAAGTTACTCAAGTGACAACATTTGTTTGGCCTATGAAGAATGAAATCGTATCGGTATAAATTTTGCGATATGGATGTCTACATTATATTTTCATTCATCTTCTTAGGTGACTGTAAAATGACATGTATTCAGAAATACCCTTTAGTCCAAAGGCCCAGTAGTCCAAAGGCCCAGTAGTCAAAAGGCCCAGTAGTCCAAAGGCCCAGTAGTCAAAAGGCCCAGTAGTCAAAAGGCCTAGTAGTCCAAAGGCCCAGTAGTCCAAAGGCCCAGTAGTCCAAAGGCCCAGTAGTCAAAAGGCCCAGTAGTCCAAAGGCCCAGTAGTCAAAAGGCCCAGTAGTCAAAAGGCTCGATAGTTCGAAAATAGGTATTTATTAATACATGTTGGATACTAATGTTGATAAATCTGAGCTTTGGAAGAGAATAAAGTTATTTTATTTGATATCAATATTTATTTTTATCCAATGCTCACTTGGAGGCAAGTTTTCATCAGAAAACGCTAAAAATGCGTTAACCAGTCCATTCAAAATGGCGGCATCTTGTGAAGCGTAACGTTGCAACGATATGATGTCACAGATTATACCACAGACCCTCCCTCCCCGTTTTTGATACAATGATCTTTTTCCATCGGTTTTAATTTCACTTTTCGTTTATTTATGCTATACTAATTGGAAACAATTCATACATGTATATAATCATTTAGCCACGTTACAATATTACCTATTTACGGACTAGATGGCCTTCGGACTATAGGTCATTCGGAATATTAGGCGGTCACCGTCCGGAACGGCTTATTTATCATTCGGAATATTAGGCGGTCACCGTCCGGAACGGCTTATTTATCCATCGTAAGCATTTAAAACATAACTCACACAATTATAGCAGCGATGCCTCCAGGTTGGATACCAGTTTTATTTGATAACTTAACTTCCAGTTGTGTGGCTTCTGATACTTTTCTCCTGATATGGGACAGATGTTCGACCTATTCGGACAGACAGGCATGTTGTAACTAACAGCTTACAAATGAAGAATCTTTGTCATAATATTATAGGGTACAAATACGTTAAGGAGAAACTAAGATTTCTTTTTATTATTGTTAACAACCAATGTGGAACGACCATCGTAAACCGACTAAATATTTACCTTCCGCAGAAATACTTGCAGAAAATCGTCCGCATATTCTAAATTCATGGTGATAATATATTATGTATTGATGATAAATACCACAGATTTTTTATCATTTTTTGCTTTGAAAAGAATAAACTTACTTACTTTTTGTTATGATTTGTAATAAATTGTAATATTTCCATATGTTTCCGAAATTGTCAGTTTTGCACGTTCCTCTGCTGAAATAATAGACAGTTATATAGTATGATTTAAGTAATTCGACATATTTGAATCATTAAGAAATCCAAAAAAGGTTTTTAATTCAATTTGCATACATATATTTCCAATATTGTTTTTTTCTTATAAAATAGAATGTTATTCCAGCTGTTGTTTTTGGGACAAAGTTTGAAGTAAACCAATAACGTATTAATAATCACGTCTCTACAGCAAAATTTGGATGTTACTCAACTTCTGTTGCATAGTGTTCTGTTTGTATCACACGTAGAATAATCTCTAAATGTGTTTTGGTTGTTTGACCAGGTAAAATTTGACCGGGACTATTTTTTAATCACGTGGATCAATACGTTTTTCTTGGCTAACGTTTGAAGGCCGCTTCACAAGGCCCCGGAAATTATAACGCGTAAGAAGTAGTTTAAACTTACTAACTATTTGTTATGATTTGTAATAGATTGTTATGTTTCCATATATATCCGAAATTGACAGTTTTGCATATAATTAGTAACAATTCACTTTAGGTCATATCATTACACCCAACAACACAAACTTTTCTTTTGAGGTAGAAACAGGTCACACAAATATGGTATTTTCACTCACGTTATTTCCATATACAACAATCACTGGTTATGTAATCTCTATATGTTCAATGACATACGTACATAACGAGTGGTTGATACAACTGTTATATTCCTCATATCATTTCTGCTAGTTATATATGTTTAATTACCCGTATATGTTGGCTTAAACTCGACTCAAGATTTTCTTTCTCCATTATTTTCATTCAATATTTACTATAAAGTAGAACTATGTTAACACTTCAATAATATATTGTATTTATTATACTCAGAATCAAAAATGAATTGAAAATGGTTATTTAATCTATAATGATAAATATGGATATTTAGTGTAAGGCGTACGATTTAATTTCATATTGTGAGTTTGTTCTATGTTATATTTAGATATTGATCAAAGATATCTATTTTTGTTTGATTTATATTTTGTTCTGTGTATTCGGTTTTGAGTTATAATTACGTGTTCATGTCGGCATCGTTATTGTATATTGTAATGTAATGCTAAAAGGAATGAATGTCATAATGTTTTCCAAAGAAATGTAAACATGAAATTAAACATTTTTAAGGTTTGCATGAAACTGATGAAAAAATGCAGCGAATTTTATCCCTTTCTATGTCTCATGCGGAAAGACCAATAAATCCGGCCAGGTAACAGATGTCGATCACAAGGACAACTAGGCTTGATACGTGTATATAATTAAACTAATTAGCGACATATTATTCTGTATGTGAAATTGACAAGGTGACGTCAAACATCATTGTGCTGTACGCTTCCCTAACTCAGTATACCATGTTCATTAGTTGGCGTAATTAACACGTACAAAATTTCATTACGAATTTAAACAACAGGAAATCCGATACGGGTACAGTCTTAACAGTTTTGATAACACAGTCACATTAAGTACATAATGTACATAAAACACTGCATAAAAACTATAACTATACACACTGTATATTATATACAATAAAATACTGTCAATATATACATTATATATAGAATACAATAATACACTGTCCATTATATACAATAATACACTGTACATTATATACAATGATACACTGTCCATTATATACAATAATATACTGTACATTATATACAATAATGCACTGTAAATTATATACAATAATACACTGTACATTATACACAATATTACACTGTACAATATACACAATAATACACTGTACATTATATACAATAATACACTATACATTATATACAATAATACACTATACATTATATACAATAATATACTGTACATTATACACAATAGTACACTGTACATTATATACAATAATACATTGTACATTATATACAATAATGCACTGTACATTATATACAATACTACACTGTACATTATATACAATAATACACTGTACATTATATACAATAATACACTGTACATTATATACAATAATACACTGTACATTATATACAATAATACACTGTACATTATATACAATAATACACTGTACATTATACACAATAATACACTGTCCATTATATACAATACTACATTGTACATTATAAACAATAATACACTGTACATTATATACAATACTACACTGTACATTATATACAAAAATACACTGTACATTATACACAATAATACACTGTACATTATATACAATAATACACTGTACATTATACACAATAATACAATGTACAATATATACAATAATACACTATACATTATATACAATAATACACTGTACATTATATACAATAATACACTGTACATTATATACAATAATGCACTGTACATTATATACAATAATACACTGTACATTATATACAAAAATACACTGTACATTATATACAACAATACACTGTACATTATATACAATAATACATTGTACATTATATACAATAATGCACTGTACATTATATACAATAATACACTGTACATTATATACAATAATACACTGTACATTATATACAATACTACACTGTACATTATATACAATAATACACTGTACATTATATACAATAATACACAGTACATTATACAAAATAATAAACTGTCCATTATATACAATACTACATTGTACATTATAAACAATAATACACTGTACATTATATACAATACTACACTGTACATTATATACAATAATACACTGTACATTATACACAATAATACACTGTACATTATATACAATAATACACTGTACATTATATACAATAATACACTGTACATTATATACAATACTACATTGTACATTATATACAATAATACACTGTACATTATATACAATAATACACAGTACATTATACACAATAATACACTGTCCATTATATACAATACTACATTGTACATTATAAACAATAATACACTGTACATTATATACAATACTACACTGTACATTATATACAATAATACACTGTACATTATACACAATAATACACTGTACATTATATACAATAATACACTGTACATTATACACAATAATACACTGTCCATTATATACAATAATATACTGTACATTATATACAATAATGCACTGTAAATTATATACAATAATACACTGTACATTATACACAATATTACACTGTACAATATACACAATAATACACTGTACATTATATACAATAATACACTATACATTATATACAATAATACACTATACATTATATACAATAATATACTGTACATTATACACAATAATACACTGTACATTATATACAATAATACATTGTACATTATATACAATAATGCACTGTACATTATATACAATAATACACTGTACATTATATACAATAATACACTGTACATTATATACAATAATACACTGTACATTATATACAATAATACACTGTACATTATATACAGTAATACACTGTACATTATATACAATAATACACTGTACATTATATACAATAATACACTGTACATTATACACAATAATACACTGTCCATTATATACAATACTACATTGTACATTATAAACAATAATACACTGTACATTATATACAATACTACACTGTACATTATATACAAAAATACACTGTACATTATACACAATAATACACTGTACATTATATACAATAATACACTGTACATTATACACAATAATACAATGTACAATATATACAATAATACACTATACATTATATACAATAATACACTGTACATTATATACAATAATACACTGTACATTATATACAATAATGCACTGTACATTATATACAATAATACACTGTACATTATATACAAAAATACACTGTACATTATATACAACAATACACTGTACATTATATACAATAATACATTGTACATTATATACAATAATGCACTGTACATTATATACAATAATACACTGTACATTATATACAATAATACACTGTACATTATATACAATACTACACTGTACATTATATACAATAATACACTGTACATTATATACAATAATACACAGTACATTATACACAATAATACACTGTCCATTATATACAATACTATATTGTACATTATAAACAATAATACACTGTACATTATATACAATACTACACTGTACATTATATACAATAATACACTGTACATTATACACAATAATACACTGTACATTATATACAATAATACACTGTACATTATACACAATAATACACTGTACATTATATACAATAATACACTATACATTATATACAATAATACATTGTACATTATATACAATAATACACTGTACATTATATACAATAATGCACTGTACATTATATACAATAATACACTGTACATTATATACAATAATACACTGTACATTATATACAATAATACACTGTACATTATATACAATACTACACTGTACATTATATACAATAATACACTGTACATTATATACAATACTACACTGTACATTATATACAATAATACACTGTACATTATATAAAAAAATACTCTGTACATTATATACAACAATACACTGTACATTATATACAATAATACATTGTACATTATATACAATAATACACAGTACATTATACACAATAATACACTGTCCATTATATACAATACTACATTGTACATTATAAACAATAATACACTGTACATTATATACAATAATTCACTATACATTATATACAATAATACACTGTACAGTATATACAATAATACACTGTACATTATATGCAATAATACACTGTACATTATATACAATACTACAATGTACATTATAAACAATAATACACTGTACATTATATACAATAATACACTATACATTATACACAATAATACACTGTACATTATATACAATAATACACTGTACATTATATACAATAATACACTGTACATTATATACAATAATACACTGTACATTATACACAATACTACACTGTACATTATATACAATAATACACTGTACATTATACACAATAAAACACTGTACATTATATACAATAATACACTGTAAATTATATACAACAATACACTGTACATTATAAAACTATAGTTTGCTGTTGGATAATTTTAATTATAAGGGGAACAATGACATCACTTTTATGATATAAAGATAACATTGTGATTCAACTAATGTAATAAATATAATATTTTGAATGGCTCTGATCATCTGAAATGGAAAAAATATATACATATCACCTGTTAGACAGGTACTCTTGTACCGAATACACACATATGTACCGAAAACACACATATGTACCGAAAACACACATATGTACCGAAAACACACATATGTACCGAATACACACATATGTACCGAAAACACACATATGTACCGAAAACACACATATGTATATGCATTGGCATATCAATAACACCAGTAAATTGTAATATAATGATGTTTGCACACGGAGTAGAAGATGTTTTATCTACACAGTTTTATATCAATAACACCAGTAAATTGTAATATGATGATGACACGGAGTAGAAGATGTTTTATCTACACAGTTTTATATCAATAGTCAATATAAGATGAAAATGTAAAATAGCGATAACATTGGAATACTGAATCAGCCAAATTATTTCGTTTTATTTTTTTTTATCATCAACTAATAACCAAAAAAAAACCGTCACATATTTGTGAGGTCAACACGTGCTGTTGTGGGTCAACATGTTCTGTTGTGGGTCAACATACTCTGTTATGGGTAAACATATTCTGTTATGGGTCAACATATTTGTTATGGGTCAACATGTCCTGCTGTGGGTCAGCATATTCTGGTATGGGTCAACATGTCCTGTTATGGGTCAACATGTCCAAAAACACAAACCCATCATAAATATCCCAAAACACAAACTTATCATAAATATTCCAAAACACAAACTTATTATAAATATTCCAAAACACAAACTTATTATAAATATCCCAAAACACAAACCTATCATAAATATCCCAAAACACAAACTTAATATAAATATCCCAAAACACAAACTTAATATAAATATCCCAAAACACAAACATATTATAAATATCCCAAAACACAAACTTATTATAAATATTCCAAAACACAAACCTATAATAAATATCCCAAAACACAAACCTATCATAAATATCCCAAAACACAAGCTTAATATAAATATCCCAAAACACAAACTTAATATAAATATCCCAAAACACAAACATATTATAAATTTTCCAAAACACAAACTTATTATAAATATCCCAAAACACAAACTTATCATAAATATTCCAAATACAAATCAATTGATAAATATTCTAAAACACAAACCAATTCATAAATATGATAAAAAGATAATCATCAAAAAAAGTCAAGTTTGTATTGAATGAACGAAATCAGTTCAAAGAGAAATTTAAACTATTTAGGTGACATTAACTGTTAGATAGATCACATAGACTTTCTCACCAAGCGGTGATTGTTGTTTAAATAGATGACTCGCTGTTCTCACCAAGCGGTGATTGTTGTTTAAATAGATGACTCGCCGTACTCACCAAGCGGTGATTGTTGTTTAAATAGATGACTCGCCGTACTCACCAAGCGGCGATTGTTGTTTAAATAGATGACTCGCCGTACTCACCAAGCGGTGATTGTTGTTTAAATAGATGACTCGCCGTACTCACCAAGCGGTGATTGTTGTTTAAATAGATGACTCGCCGTACTCACCAAGCGGTGATTGTTGTTTAAATAGATGACTCGCCGTACTCACCAAGCGGCGATTGTTGTTTAAATAGATGACTCGCCGTACTCACCAAGCGGCGATTGTTGTTTAAATAGATGACTCGCCGTACTCACCAAGCGGTGATTGTTGTTTAAATAGATGACTCGCCGTACTCACCAAGCGGCGATTGTTGTTTAAATAGATGACTCGCCGTACTCACCAAGCGGTGATTGTTGTTTAAATAGATGACTCGCCGTACTCACCAAGCGGCGATTGTTGTTTAAATAGATGACTCGCCGTACTCACCAAGCGGCGATTGTTGTTTAAATAGATGACTCGCCGTACTCACCAAGCGGCGATTGTTGTTTAAATAGATGACTCGCCGTACTCACCAAGCGGCGATTGTTGTTTAAATAGATGACTCGCCGTACTCACCAAGCGGTGATTGTTGTTTAAATAGATGACTCGCCGTACTCACCAAGCGGTGATTGTTGTTTAAATAGATGACTCGCCGTACTCACCAAGCGGCGATTGTTGTTTAAATAGATGACTCGCCGTTCTCACCAAGCGGCGATTGTTGTTTAAATAGATGACTCGCCGTACTCACCAAGCGGTGATTGTTGTTTAAATAGATGACTCGCCGTACTCACCAAGCGGTGATTGTTGTTTAAATAGATGACTCGCCGTACTTATTTTCACAGCACAAATGTATATGATGACATTTCTCGGTACAATATTTTGTACAGTTTTTTCTCAGTAAGTGTAAATAATCAGTTATTAGCCAAGTATCACTGGGGCGATTGAGTACTCATATATACAGGATAAAAAAATGTTCCCTTTTTATGGATAAGTTCATGTAGTACAGTGATCAATCTTATGTTTTAATTTACGGTACAAACATTTAAAATATATCTACATACACGACTTATGTGATGACATTCTAACTGTTACATCATATTCAATGCATAAATTAGAATTATTTCAATATTCCAAATAGGTCAATTGTCTTATGTATGCACGTATTCAGTAATAAAACATGATCGATATTGGTTAAAGTGCTAGCCACCTCTCGTAAGTGCTAAAGCAATTTTATATCACAAAACTTAAATGGAGAGAATTAATAACGGAGTAGGGGTTTCCTGACAACATCATCAAATTACAGGTCGGTCTACCTACCTCACTGAAACAATCGCTGAGTTTAATAGCTGTAGAGAGGAAAAAGTTTGTGAGCGCCGTAAATCACCTGAGGCTGTCGTGGTGACAAGTCTGACAGGGCAACACTTACAATCCTTCCCACCGACATCCACCTCACACCTAACACGCAAACCCCCCGCGTAGATTAAACATTCATTAGCATGCTAACGATAACCTTCCATAGAAATTTTAGTAAATTTGAATAAGCCATTTTTTTAAATTGTCAAAAAGCTTTACGAAAATAAACAATACGTGTATCATGAGGCTGACAAATGGCGCCTCGGTCAGGTGAGTTATGTATGATGGTCGCGAGGCTGTGTGGTCCTTATTTCATGTCTGCGTGTATAAACTTTTCCTGAACAGCTACCTACCTTTCGGTAAATTTACATTTATTCAAACATTCTTCAATAATATGAAAATATCATTTATGGTTAAAATGTAAGTGTCACTGCAAATTACATACATCAGGAGTGAAGTGAGAGGTCATTCTACTAACTTCACACGTTCCGTGAATGAAATATGTAAATAAGATCACCGAATCATGAATATTATATTTCTCATTAGTGAAGCTGTGAGGTTATTTGCAGATGAATCTTTTTTATGAATATTTGATTAATTATGCCAACAAACCATTCCATAGCCCAATATATTAATATTTATTACCATCAATCATAATTATTAAATCTTACATATTACTTGGAGAATAAAATCAGTTTAAGAAGACATGTAATGTTTTGGATTTCATTTAGATCATGTAACTAAAACAAATTTAGTGAACAAACATTTGAGTCTGTTATCAGTACAGGAAATATCGTAATACAATCATCATCGTAGTTATTATGAATATATATATACATATATAATTAAACGTAAATAATGTCCTTGTGATGTACATACATAGCAATAATAATAAAAAACACAAACCAGAAAAGCACAAGCGCTTTCACATGCTTTGAGAGCTTGCTCTCAACCCTTACCTCTAATATAGAAATATAAACCACACACTAACCCTTACATCTAATATAGAAATATATACCACACACTAACCCTTACCTCTAATATAGAAATATAAACCACACACTAATCATCTAATATAGAAATATAAACCACACACTAACCCTTTCCTCTAATATAGAAATATATACCACACACTAACCCTTACCTCTGATATAGAAATATAAACCACACACTAACCCTCTAATATAGAAATATAAACCACAGACTAACCCTCTAATATAGAAATATAAACCACACACTAATCATCTAATATAGAAATATAAACCACACACTAACCCTCAAATATGGAAATATAAACCACACACTAACCCTCTGATATAGAAATATAAACCACACACTAACCCTTACCTCTAATATAGAAATATAAACCACACACTAACCCTCTAATATAGAAATATAAACCACACACTAACCCTCTAATATAGAAATATAAACCACACACTAACCCTTACCTCTAATATAGAAATATAAACCACACACTGACCCTTACCTATGATATAGAAATATAAACCACACACTAACCCTCAAATATGGAAATATAAACCACACACTAACCCTCTAATATAGAAATATAAACCACACACTAACCCTTACCTCTAATATAGAAATATAAACCACACACTAACCCTTACATCTAAAACAGAAACATCAACCACATAAGCCAATTCATTAACGTAATGTAAAGCAAGCCCATTTTTAAAACCTATTATACATAGTTACAGAGTTACAACATGCAATGGGTTAAAAAAAAGTTCAAAGTGAAATTTAAACTGTTAAGATGACATTTACTGTTAATTTAGATAGATACCATTGTCTTTTTTCACCAGGTTAGTTTTGATTTATAGAGTTCGTTCCACGTGTTCATTTTCACAGCAAAGATGCATATATTTTACTCCAGTATTCGCTAGGCCTTCTCCTGAAATTATGGAAATTATAATACCAGAGACTAACTTACTTCATTACAATCAGTTACCTTTAACTTCTCACTACAATCACACCGTATTCCCATGGCTGTCTGCCAGAAATAGGTCAATATATGTTATATCGTCATTATATCTATCAATTACTTACACTTTTCGAGGCTATTGTAGTGTGTAGTGTCCGTTTTCATATCAAAGAAGGCGGAATGATTATTTCCGTTGGAGCGATTTGAAAAAAAAAATATATATATTTATGTGTGTACTGATCTCTTTACTCAAGACTGGCCACCAGCCCCAAAGTTTTTTTGTTAAGACACATAATTTGTTATCTTTCATTTTATAAAAAGGTAAATAATTTTTTAAGACCTTTGCTTATGGAGCATTTGAAAAAAAATAGTGAAGATATTAGATATCAAAATGATTAGCGTCATAAATCATATTATCTTATATTATATCATATTATATATTATATTTCATATCACCTACACTGTTCAGCGTGGGCTGTTGAATAACTCTCAGAATTACAATATCATACTATATTACAAAATATGTTTTTAATATTTTTAACTGAATACAACGAATAGAAAGGTGACATATTTACAGGTGAAGGCAAGATTTTGTTTCCACGGCCGTGTCACCAAATTCCTTACTCCTGTACAGGTTAATTAATATATATATATATATATATATAAGTATAATTACACAATCAGTCTAAGCTAAGTCTTAGATTTAAAAAGTTAAATAAAAATGAACGTAACAGCAATAACATCGGAACTGAAAATTGATGGCAATGGGAAGTGAGATTCAAAAAAAAAAAAAAAAAAGGAAACATCCCTACGAAATTTATCAGTGTTTGTAAATTGTTGAAACAAATTGATATAGAATTGAAACCTCCAGCGAAGTTTGACGATGGTCGTGGTTTATGTATCGGTGACTGGGTGAGTGATAGGGTGGGGGATGAGTTGAGATAGATGGGTTACTCAGCATTATATCTGTACGTCGTATGTCAAACAACGCAACCACCAGGTGTACCAACAAAACAAAAAACACCTTTCACATTACATCCAAATTTATACCCCTAAACACCCCCATCCTCCTACTAAAATCACCCTATGTTATTTGATATTACACCCCTCGACACCCACATCCTTCCACTAAAATCACCCTATATAATTTTATATTACACCCCTCGACACCCCCATCCTCCTACTAAAATCACCCTATATTGTTTTATAGTAGATATTATGCACAAAACAGCTAGTAGTTAAGTGAATTAGCAAGTGTGGGGCACACCGAATGTTGTGGTGTATGGCATTCTGAATCTGAGGGGCCATTCGGAATGTTGTGGTGTATGGCATTCTGAATCTGAGGGGCCATTCGGAATGTTGTGGTGTATGGCATTCTGAATCTGAGGGGCCATTCGGAATGTTGTGGTGCTTAGCGTTCTGAATGTTGTGGTGTTTTGCAGCCTGCTCTTGCGGGGTGCTAACAATTTCAAAACTTTGCAATCTGATTAAAATACATATCGATATGTCGGCAGCTTGCTAAGGGTCATGTTCAGATGAACTTTCAATCAACCGACCATTTATAACTCAAATGGTTAAATTTTGCCATAATCTGCTTCCCCACGGCAACCTCATGTTCAGGATTGTGAACCAAACTAAGATGGCCGCGCCCATTACCAGCCACCTCGTTCAAAACGTTATATTAAGTGAACAAAGTATGCATATTTTGTCATTGTTGTAACAGACAATACCAAGGGTGTATATTAAGTAGCAAAACAATAGATTGACCAGAGGCTAATGAAATGTTCAATACTGTTTCGATAACCCGTTCAATTTCCACACAGTACCGAACAGGCAAGTCAGAGACGCTTTTCATTGGCTCATAATATACCGTGGTGCTGTAGGTATCTGGGGGCATGACCCCAATCCGGCCACCGTGTATATCATCATCAGATTGAAAACCCACAAGTATAGAGTGCCCTAACAACAAATATCTTTAAAAAAGATAAACGGCATAGTTTTAATGCTGGTGGTTATAATGTAAAACTGCTGGTGAAATAAATTAACGAACTAATGGGTTTCAGCACGGATAACAAAATAATATATGTTTGAATCATTTTTGGTAACAATAAGACAATAATACATCCACTTATTCAGCTTGCATTCAATCTTAACTTTGTTTCGTTTTTAAATGCATTGTTTGGTTTTTAACTGCATATATGCATTTTGCATTTACCGCTTCATTGACCAATCACATACTATATCTTGACCAGTAACGCCACCTGTCGCGTCATATCCGGGGCCAAAAGATTATTATACGGCTATGCCGAAAAACACGACGGAACATATGGGAGCGGAGTACACCATAACATTACATTGAAAGAAATCCGATTGAAAGTAGAAATAAATACAACATTGAGCGGAATCAAAATTTTAGACAAGACAAAAAATAAATGCTTCAAAATATGCCGCAATATGACATTTTATATTGGGACTGCGCTGAGAGTATCATATTTTCGAAACGCTTTCTGACAGATTTTCAGGAGAATGCTCTGGCAGTTTGAAAACTGTCGGCACATCCGCGCGCCCTTCCATCCGACATGACTGTTATATGAACTTATATAACGTTTTTCGGCATAGCCGTATAATATTCTTTTGGCCCCGGATATGACGCGACAGGTGGCGTTACTGGTCAAGATGAAGTATGTGATTGGTCAATGTTGCGGTAAATGCAAAATGCAGATATGCAGTTAAAAAAAACGAAACAAAGTAAAGATTGAATGCAAGCCGAATAAGTGGATGTATCCTTTCAAACGACACATTGATAAAATTATATGTGCTGAAACGCATTAGTTCGTTGATTTATTTTATCAGCAGTTTTACATTAAAACCACCAGCGTTAAAACTATGCCGTTTATCTTTTTTTAAAGATATTTCTTGTTCACATTTGTTGTAAAATAGATAATTAAACTTTACATCTGTGGATGGTATGGGAGGTAAAACTCTAACCCATATCTTTGACAATAATCTTACATAATGGTCTACTAAAGTCATAGGGTCTTCGACATTCACGCGAAAAAGATATGTCCAGTTTTCAGGGATAAAACTCTCAAGCTGAACAAATGAATAAATTCACATTGTCATCTGTATTTCATATTTTTTGTGTGGTTCGGTATTAGTCAGAATTAATTCGGCCGTGGGGCCGCGGTGGCCGAGTGGTTAAGGTGTCCCGACACTTTAAAACTAGCCCTCCACCTCTGGGTTTCGAGTTCGAAACTTACGTGGTGCAGTTGCCAGGTACTGACCGTAGGCCGGTGGTTTTACTCCGGCTTTCCTCCACCTCTAAAACCTGGCACGTCCTTAAATGGCCCTGGCTGTTAATAGGACGTTAAACAAAAACAAACCAAAACAAACCAAACCAAACCAAACCAAACTTCGGCCGTGTTCTCCGCCATTGTGTATGCATGAATTGTTATATGATATACATGCATCTTGGAACCCTATATGCTATGTAGCATTTGGAAATAGATAAATCAATAAAATAAATAAATAAATAAAAAGTCTTGTTTTGACGGTCATGGTCGTTTATTTAAGAGAATATTGACGATGGCTTTCTTTCAACACGTTATTGTCGTACCGATAGTAGGTACATTCTAACTTTTCCATTACATATTATCCAGTTATATCAAAGACAGTTTTTTTAAAGAAATGTTGTAGGTCCTATGTATTTAAGGCTGAAACATGTTTCCCTAAACAATTAAGGTCCTTAGCTTCACTGACCAGGACGAAACAGCGATGTGTTATGCAGTTTGATTCAATTTTGTCATCAGTATATATCAAACTCTCAATTTGTAAATTGAATGGTGCTAATATCTTGTTTGTCTTTTTTACAATCTTTTAAACTATTAAACACACAAACAGAATCGGCAAAGACCTATTTAAACCCAAGTAGTGAAAGTTTAGATGAAAATGATTTATAAAATGTAGGTTTATCTTTCTAATTGGGATGAGAATGTGTGGTGCCGGTGTGGTAAGTGGCGGTGTCGGAATTAAAGAAACTATCACAAATATCACGGGAGGTTGTCGTACAAACAGCCCGGGGCCGTAAATCACTCACTCTTCATTGTCTCTTCATAAATCAAATTGACACACCATATCATCATTCTTTAGACATTTACTACTGTGAAATGAGGGATATTTGATTGTTGTAGCGTAAATTATACGGTAACAAGTACCGTTGTCACTCTGTGAGGTAGTGGCATCTGACCAACCAGGTTGTGGGCCACAGACGCTAAGATATGTTAGAGTTCATCCCAGTCATTTCACTCCGTAATTAGATAGGGAGGTGTTGACTGTTATAAAGTAGCTATCTATTTTATATAACTTGTTGTCGGGCCGGGGCTGTGACATCACAGTCGGGAGCCGACAAGCGCTGATGAGGGTCCACATGGACAGTTATGGTGTTACAGGTAAATTATGACCTCCGGCGGTAGTAAATTTTCTCCGGTATTATTTGAGAGTTATCCGTGTGAAATGACACAATTTTCATAATTATGATTTATCACACAGCGAAAAAAGAACACATAAATTAGTATTTTAAGTGGACGATCTTATTTTGATCTTGATAAATTGTCAAGAAAGGACAACGCTTCATCATTCAAGGTCGATGAGCTTAATTAGATATGAACAGGTAACACAGGACTTCACACGCAGACACGATATGTATCAACGCCTCTTACTACTTAATTAGGATTTATATTCAATATTCCGCAAGGACAATATCGCCGCGACTTTTATCATCTCCTACAAGACCCTGTCCCAGCGTTGACTTGGACAATTATTGTTTTTGTTTCAGAGGAGGCGGCAAGCAAAGAACGAATATCAGAATCAAATAATAATCAAATTATATATATACTATCTTTATTTACATTCATATTCCCATTTGCTCGGAATTGTTGTCACTACATACTAAACAAAATAGAACATTATCAGATCAAAATTCTAACATAACATTCATCGGAGTAGTGATATGAAGGACATGTTCGTGACGTCATCACGAAATGACGTCATCTTGTCTGACGAAAGTGCATTTAAACTCTAAATGATCAATGTAGCTTGTCAAAATGGATGTAGTTATGTTGTATAAAAGATTAATTTCCTCATGTAGGAATATATTGATTTAAACGTTGAAATTAAACTGACCATTTTATGTTTATTTCCATGAACAGTATTTTTTGCTGGGACCGGTCGCCTGTAGTCGTGACGTCACAAGAACGGATCCCACTTTTGCGCGACACCCGACTTCTGGAATGTGATAACACTGTTTACAAGAGGAAAATGTATATTAAAAGAAATGATATTAAACGGAAATTTTAGTAATAAACTTCTTTCTTTGGAAAGTTATTTTCCTATTTTTCTCTCTGCAATGCAGAGAAATTAATGCTTAAATATAATACTGTGAATCAGGACCGATATAGGTGGATTTAAAGTTACGTTAGATAAAGTTTGATGATAACTCTGAATCTAAACCGATGTTAACCGACACTCCGGTTTGTCGTGTTAAAACTCAATAACATAAACACATGTATTCAAGTTAATCGTCATTATTTAATCTACTTTTCACAGTCCCTGTGGAAACCTGATTTAATTGAGGAACTCTTCTTTCTTAGAAAGTATTATGCTGCTGTATCCACCAATCAAAAGCGACGTTACAAACTGCGACGGTATTTACGTTGTCGTCTGATAACATATACCTTTACGCCAACGAAAAAACATGATCAGATTGTAACCATGAATAAACTTGCCCGTTTTCTGGAATCAAGCATCTAGTAAGATGTTAACCTTTTCGGATGAATGAATGAAAATGCTGAAGTTGATGACTTCGGTAAAGACCTAGAAGCCGATCACAGTTTCCGTTTAATTTTAAGCTTTCTTTCAGTAACATCCATTTGAAATATTGATATAATGTTTTCAATAAGATTATCCAGTTTAATACAGAGTAGGTTTAATACCGATATATTCCTGTTTAGTACCTACATATTCCTGTTTAGTACCTACATATTCCTGTTTAGTACCGATATATTCCTGTTTAGTACCGATATATTCCTGTTTAATACCTACATATTCCTGTTTAGTACCGATATATTCCTGTTTAATACCTACATATTCCTGTTTAGTACCGATATATTCCTGTTTAGTACCGATATATCTCTGTTTAATACCTACATATTCCTGTTTAGTACCGATATATTCCTGTTTAATACCGATATATTCCTGTTTAGTACCGATATATTCCTGTTTAGTACCGATATATCTCTGTTTAATACCTACATATTCCTGTTTAATACCGATATATCTCTGTTTAATACCTACATATTCCTGTTTAATACCGATATATCTCTGTTTAGTACCTACATATTCCTGTTTAGTACCGATATATCTCTGTTTAGTACCTACATATTCCTGTTTAATACCGATATATCTCTGTTTAATACCTACATATTCCTGTTTAATACCGATATATTCCTGTTTAGTACCGATATATTCCTGTTTAGTACCGATATATCTCTGTTTAGTACCGATATATTCCTGTTTAATACACAATAGGTTTAATACCGATATATTCCTGTTTAATACACAATAGGTTTAATACCAATATATTCTTGTTTCTTTCAGACCTGGCCATTCAGTTTCACCGGAGGAAAAACGAGTCCAAGTTCAGATGGGAAGTCTCCCGATCACATGAAATCCCACCTGGACCATGACGACATGTCCAACTGCAGTGACATGTTGATATGACGTCACATCCGGCACATTCATGTATAAATATTGGGAGACAAATACTACTTAACCTGAAATCCATATCGGCAAGCTAACGTTTACCAACAGGACAATGTCATGTTTCATGTGATTGACACTACTCTTATTTATTATTATTCATTAAATGATCATAGTCTAGACTGATAACATGGTGACACATGTCTTGTTTTTTGTTGTTAATTCGTCAGCATAAACAATATTTTATTTCACCGAGATGAAAATATGATCATGTATTGCATTGATTTTAATAAACAATGAAAACGATACAGAAATAAGTTCCGGAACTGATATCTGTCTGTTTCCTCATCTAGTGTAACCACATTTCTTATCTATCAAACATGAACAGGAAAACAATATACAACATGGTCATATGGATCAAATATTAAACACAAAAGCTACGAACCATGATGTTATATATTCAATATTACAAAACATTTGTATAGTTGGAAATACTTGGGCGCGTGGGGATAGCGAAATTCAGTTCCGACGAACTAGTTAAAACCAGAAGAACACACCTCGAAATATGAACCATTTAAAAACAAAACAGCGGGGCAGTACATCCGAAGTATTTATATCTCTAAAGAACCGACATTAAAATCAACAAACTCACCAAGATAACACTCACATCGTACCTAGTGCTTTAGTATTGTGTTTGTCGCCTGAGTCTGTTTTGATGACAGGCTACTTCAACTTTTGTTCAATGTTAGATCTGTTTAGTGATCAATATATATATATACTTTATTAAGAACGCCGATGTGGCGCAGCGGTATAAGCTGCGGGTATTTCAGGCTAGGCGATTTGGTGCCGTAGATCGTGAGTTCGAGGCCCGGTCAAGGCACGAGTCATAAAGTTGTCTTCCTTCGTCATTTGTGTTACTATGTTAAATAGATACAAATGGAATGGGCACAAATTTTAAAAATTATATTAGCCCGTTCCATAATTAACAATATACATATACAATCGTATTTATATTGTTATTATGGAACGAGCCAAGTATATATATATATCTAAGTATAATTTTAAAAACTTGTGCCCAATCCATTTGTATATAATCAATATGTTTAAATCAATCAAATTAGTACCGAGACAGTCGACCGATTGATGGCAGGTCTTATAAACATGTACAGTATCCACTGATTAGAGAATTTAAAATATCATTTGACCATTATTCCTTTTAATGATCATGAATGAGATGTAAAACACCAAAGACATTAGTTGAAAATAACAAATGTTAACGACTTAATGTGAAAGGTCACAGTAGAAAATAGTATAAATCCCCCAAAAACATTAATCATGATTAACGTGAAGATAATTACAGGTTATTTGTCATTTTTAAGATATCAAGCCACACCATTTAACACTGATGAAACGTCGTGAGTGTTCTGAATATCAATTCCGATATCTTCGGCAGGAAAAGTGATACTTTACATGGCTAACATGTACTTACAAATAAACTGGTATCGATATCATTTTTTTATCTGTGAGCAAAACACCCCACGTCCATCCACAACACACACGTTATTACATTATACATATCAATACAAATATTGCACGTGTAAATTGTATACATGTCTCTCTCTCTCTCTCTCTCTCTCTCTCTCTCTCTCTCTCTCTCTCTCTCTCTCTCTCTCTCTCTCTCTCTCTCTCTCTCTCTCCTTCCCTCCCTCTCTCTCATACACACATGTAGATATATATCTTGAAACTTACGAAACATTAGTAATGTAGGTGTTTGCAAGTGTAAAAAAAACTTTTGTGTTAAATATATAGTTGATAACGAAACCCAAATACTGCCAGAGGCGATACTCTTTCAATATAGCATGATGGACGACGGGTTATCTGGAGAAGTTTCTAGACAGTTCTAACAAGTACACTGACATCAATAAATTTCAAATTAACAAGACGCTGAGATAAGTTGAGCCCCAGCTGTGGGATACAAGACGTTATCATACGGGCACCTATCACTCAGTTCATACGTCATCACCTTCACGTGACAGCAGCCATGACAACGAACGCGCTGCCTTCGCCACCTCCCAATCTCTGAATGAAGCGATCACTTTCACACGATCTCCTTATCGCCCACCACCCACTATCAACATAACACAGATTCTCGGATGCGATATATCATATTAGATTTCAACAAGATGGGGTAATTTCCAATTCTTGAATCGATACCCGGTGTAGTTTACATTATCAGATCTACAATGATGTGCGATTGTATGTGAGCAACTTTCAACAGCGATATTCAAGGCTGGTCATTTTTCTACTCGTGTGTAAATATTTTACAAATCTTTTCTGGTAGAATTTAATTAAAATTACCAGGAAACAATTAGTTAAACTTAAAAAAGAATGTTTAAAGTTATTCCTCAGACAAGGACTGAATTTTAAATTACTGATGTAAGTGCATTTCCTTATAACATATGTCAGTAGGTATACTAAACTACAATAAAACGTCAAACATCATATTAAATATCAAGTCCTTGGTCTTTATGTTGTCACCAGATCAGCATGTGTTTCTACCATACATTCCATATACACATCTCATAATCCATCTGTTATCAGATAATAACACATAAAATATACCTGTTATCAGATAAAACAACACAAAATAGACCTGTTATCATATAATACCACTCAAAATATACCTGTTATCAGATAATACCACACAAAATAGACCTGTTATCAGACAATACCACATAAAATACACATGTTATCTGATAATACCATACAAAATAGACCTGTTATCATATAATACCACACAAAATAGGACTGTTATCAGATAATACCACACAAAATAGACATGTTATCAGATAATACCACACAAAATAGACCTGTTATCAGATAATACCACAAAAATAGACCTGTTATCAGACAATAACACACAATAGACCTGTTATCAGATAATACCACAAAATAGACCTGTTATCAGATAATACCGCAAAAAATAGACCTGTTATCAGATAAAACGCAAAATAGACCTGTTATCAGATAATACAACACAAAATAGACCTGTTATCAGATATTACCGCACAAAATAGACCTGTTATCAGATAATACCACAAAATAGACCTGTTATCAGATAATACCGCACAAAATACACATGTTATCAGATAAAACACAAAATAGACCTGTTATCAGATAATACAACACAAAATAGACCTGTTATCAGATAATACCACACAAAATAGACCTGTTATCAGATAATAACACAAAATAGACCTGTTATCAGATAATACCACAAAATAGACCTGTTATCAGATAATACCACAAAATAGACCTGTTATCAGACAATAACACACAATAGACCTGTTATCAGACAATAACACACAATAGACCTGTTATCAGATAATACCACACAAAATAGACCTGTTATCAGATAATAACACAAAATAGACCTGTTATCAGATAATAACACAAAATAGACCTGTTATCAGATAATACTACAAAATAGACCTGTTATCAGATAATACCACACAAAATAGACATGTTATCAGATAATAACACAAAATATACCCGTTATCAGACAATAACACAAAATAGACCTGTTATCAGATAATACCACAAAATAGACCTGTTATCAGATAATACCACACAAAATAGACCTGTTATCAGATAATAACACAAAATAGACCTGTTATCAGATAATACCACAAAAATAGACATGTTATCAGATAATACTACACAAAGATTAATAGATTTCAAAACAAAAATGTAATTTCAATTTTGATCATACCCATGTGTTTCAGATAATCCACAATATAGCATGTATCGTAAACCAACAAATACAACTGGTATTGTATACTCAGAAAACATTTACAATTCCCTTTCTGTAGAATGTTATAGAAATACCAAAAAATTAGTTAAATTAAAAAAGAATAAAATGTTTTCAGATAAGACAAAATAGACTGTTATACGATAACCCAATTTGTTTCATAACAAAATAGCCTGTATTACTAAACTAACATAAAACGTATCAGATAATATCACACAAGACCTGTTTAGTATCACCAATACACATGTGTTTATAACCACATACATATCCAGTATACAATCCAAAATAGACTGTTATCAGATAATACACAAAAATAACCTGTTATCAGATAATAACACACAAAATAGACCTGTTATCAGATATATACCACTCAAATAACCTGTTATCAGATAATACCACACAAAATAGACCTGTTATCAGATAATACCACACAAAATATACATGTTATCAGATAATACCACACAAATAGACGTTCTGTTATCAGGATAATACCACACAAAATAGACATGTTATCAGATAATACAACAACAAAATAGACCTGTATCAGATAATAACCACACAAAATAGACCTGTTAGTCAGATAATACCACACAAATAGACCTGTTATCAGATAAATACTACACAAAATAGACCTGTTATTAGATAATACCACACGAAAACCTGGGTATCCGATAATACCACCAAAAATAGAACCTGTTATCAGATAATACCACATCAAATAGACCTGTTTATCTAGATAGATCCTACCACAAATAGACATCGTTATCAGATAATACCGACACAAAATAGACCTAGTTATCAGATAATTACCACACAAATACACATCTCGTTATCAGATAATACCACACAAACTAGATACTGTTTATCAGATTAATACCACACAAAATATCACTTTTATTCAGATAATACCACACAAAATAGATCCTGCTTATCCAGATTAATACCACACAAATAGACCTGTTATCAGGATAATAAACACAAAATAGACTGTTATCAGATAATACCACAAAATAGACCTGTTATCAGATAATACCACAAATAGACCTGTTATCAGCCAATAACACACAAGAGACCTGTTATCAGACATAACACACAATAGACCGGTTATCAGATAAATACAACACAAAAATAGGACCGGTTATATCAGATATAACACAAAATAGACCTGTTATCAGATACATAACCAACCAAAATAGACCTGTATCAGATCATACTACAAAATAGACCTGTTATCCGATAATACCACACAAAATAGACATGTGTATCAGATAATAACACAAAATAACACGTTATCAGACAATAACAACAAAAATAGACCTGTTATCAGATAATACCCACAAATAGACCTGTTATCAGATAATACCACACAAAATAGACCTGTTATCAGATAATAACACAAAATAGACCTGTTATCAGATAATACCACAAAAATAGACATGTTATCAGATAATACTACACAAAATAGACCTGTTATCAGATAATACCACACGAAATAGACCTGTTATCAGATAATACCACAAAAATAGACATGCTATCAGATAATACCACATAAAATAGACCTGTTATCTGATAATACTACACAAAATAGACCTGTTATCAGATAATACAACACAAAATAGACCTGTTATCAGATAATACCACACAAAATACACCTGTTATCAGATAATACCACACAAAAAAGACCTGTTTTCAGATAATACCACACAAAATACACCTGTTATCAGATAATACCACACAAAAAAGACCTGTTTTCAGATAATACCACACAAAATAAACATGTTATCAGATAATACCACACAAAATAGACCTGTTATCAGATAATACCACACAAAATAAACATGTTATCAGATAATACAACACAAAATAGACCTGTAATTAGATAATACCACACAAAATAGACCTGTTATCAGATAATACCACACAAAATAGACCTGTTATCAGATAATACCACAAAATAGACCTGTTATTAGATAATACCACAAAATAAACCTGGTATCCGATAATACAACACAAAAAAGACCTGTTATCAGATAATACCACACAAAAAGACATGTTATCAGATAATACAACACAAAATAGACATGTTATCAGATAATACCACACAAAATAAACCAGTTATCAGATAATACAACACAAAATAAACATGTTATCAGATAATACCTCATGCAATACACCTGTTATCAGATAATACCACACAAAATAGACCTGTTATCAGATAATACCACACAAATACACAAATATGACCTGTTATCAGATAATACCACAAAAAATAGACCTGTTATCAGATAACACCTCACAAAATAAATTTGTTATCAGATAATACCATACAAAATAGGCCTGTTATCAGATAATACCACATAAAATAGACCTGTTATCAGATAATATCACACAAAATACACCTGTTATCAGATCATACCACAAAATAGACCTGTTATCAGACAATACCACAAAATAGACCTGTTATCAGATAATACTACACAAAATAGACCTGTTATCTGATAATACTGCACAAAATAGACCTGTTATCAGATAATACCACAAAATAGACCTGTTATCAGATAATACCACACAAATAAACAAATTAGACCTGTTATCAGATAATACCGCACAAAATACACATGTTATCAGATAATACTACACAAAATGGGCCTGTTATCAGATAATACCACACAAAGTAGACCTGTTATCATATAATACTACACAAAATAGACCTGTTATCAGATAATACCACACAAATACACAAAATAGACCTGTTATCAGATAATACCGCACAAAAAACGCCTGTTATCAGATAATACCACATAAAATAGACCTGTTATCAAATAATACTACACAAAATAGACCTGTTATCAGATAATACCACACAAATACACAAATTAGACCTGTTATCAGATAATACCACAAAAAATAGACCTGTTATCAGATAACACCTCACAAAATAAATTTGTTATCAGATAATACCATACAAAATATGCCTGTTATCAGATAATACCACATAAAATAGACCTGTTATCTGATAATACAACACAAAATAGACCTGTTATAAGATAATACCACACAAAATACACCTGTTATCAGATAATACCACAAAATAGACCTGTTATCAGATAATACTACACAAAATAGACCTGTTATCAGATAATACCACACAAAATAAACTGTTATCAGATAATACCACAAAATAGACCTGTTATCAGATAATACAACACAAAATAGACCTGTTATCAGATAATACAACACAAAATATACCTGTTATCAGATAATAACACAAAATAGACCTGTTATCAGATAATACCACAAAATAGACCTGTTATCAGATAATACAACACAAAATAGACCTGTTATCAGATAATACAACACAAAATACACGTTATCAAATAATACTACACAAAATACACCTGTTATCAGATAATACCACAAAATAGACCTGTTATCAGATAATACCACACAAATAAACAAATTAGACCTGTTATCAGATAATACCGCACAAAATACACATGTTATCAGATAATACTACACAAAATAGGCCTGTTATCAGATAATACCACACAAAATAGACCTGTTATCAGATAATACTACACAAAATAGACCTGTTATCAGATAATACCACACAAATACACAAAATAGACCTGTTATCAGATAATACCGCACAAAAAACGCCTGTTATCAGATAATACCACATAAAATAGACCTGTTATCAAATAATACTACACAAAATAGACCTGTTATCAGATAATACCACACAAATACACAAATTAGACCTGTTATCAGATAATACCACAAAAAATAGACCTGTTATCAGATAACACCTCATAAAATAAATTTGTTATCAGATAATACCATACAAAATATGCCTGTTATCAGATAATACCACATAAAATAGACCTGTTATCTGATAATACAACACAAAATAGACCTGTTATAAGATAATACCACACAAAATACACCTGTTATCAGATAATACCACAAACTAGACCTGTTATCAGAAAATGCTACACAAAATAGACCTGTTATCAGATAATACCACACAAAATAAACTGTTATCAGATAATATCACAAAATAGACCTGTTATCAGATAATAACACAAAATAGACCTGTTATCAGATAATACCACAAAATAGACCTGTTATCAGATAATACAACACAAAATAGACCTGTTATCAGATAATACCGCACAAAATACACATGTTATCAGATAATACTACACAAAATACACCTGTTATCAGATAATACCACACAAAATAGACCTTTTATCAGATAATACCACACGAAATAGAACTGTTATCAGATACTACCACACAAAATAGACCTGTTATCAGATAATAACACAAAATAGACCTGTTATCAGATAAAACCACAAAATAGACTTGTTATCAGATAATACAACACAAAATAGACCTGTTATCAGATAATACCACATAAAATAGACCTGTTATCAGATAATACTACACAAAATAGACCTGTTATCAAATAATACCACATAAAATAGACCTGTTATCAGATAACACCTCACAAAATAAATCTGTTATCAGATAATACCATACAAAATAGACCTGTTATCAGATAATACTACACAAAATAGACCTGTTATCTGATAATACTACACAAAATAGACCTGTTATCAGATAATACCACAAAATAGACCTATTATCAGATAATACCACACAAAATAGACATGTTATCAGATAATACTACACAAAATAGACCTGTTATCAGATAATACTACACAAAATACACCTGTTATCAGATAATACAACACAAAATAGACCTGTTATCAGATAATACCACAAAATAGACCTTTTATCAGATAAAATACACGAAAATAGACCTGTTATCGAATAATAACATACAAACTATACCTGTTATCCGAAAATATCACTCAAAATGCACCTGTTATCAGATAATTCCGGACAAAGTAAGCCTGTGATCCGATGAAAGGAAACAAAAAATGGTAACGATGTTTATACTAAAATCAAGATAAGCTTGTTATCTAGATTAATTATGTAAATGTGGAAATCATAATCATATGCCAATATGCGATCTGTTAGTAGGGTATTGTGACGCTTCTTTTAAAATCCTAATTTGATACAAATTTAAAGTTCTTTTCCGCCAAGTGTGTAAAAAGTTCAACGAAAGTCAAGCACACCATTCGATATATTTTTGTGTGACCAGCATTACACACTGTTCAAAAACCGCACATTGTCAGGACCTCATGTTTTTGACAAATTATGAATATTCAGCGGCAGAATAAGGAAAATCCAAAGTCGGAAAAGAGAGAACCCAGAAATTGTCCTCACTTTCCGAGAAGTCCTCCCTTTGTTGGGGTTTAGTCTTACACAAGTCCTCTAATCCCCCCTTTACGAACATACACTCACTCACACATGTAAGTTTTACTGCATAAATATAGCAAACGGATTGCGTAGAAGTTATTCCAGTATTACAAATACCTAATCAATTTTACATCAATTGAGAAATAGCATTATTTGATCACAATTAATACCATACAATAAACGGAATAAATACAACATCAGATGAAAACTTAATATCATAACTTATTAACTCAACCTTTGACTATGAAGTGCAATCTAATTAAACGTAGTGAGGATGACCATCTTGATTTTAATTAGATCGGTATGAAGTGTTTAAATCTACCGACAGATTTTCATTTTCCTAGAAGCAGTAAATTTATGTCATTAACAGCATCTAGATTAAAATCATTAGTATTACGACTTTGAACATATGAAACAGAAGTGATAGACATTCTCACATGACAACAATCAATAACACAATAGCAGCGAGTCGCTGATGCAGGGGAAGTAACTCTTTCTTCCTTATTACAGACCGAGACCAGGGGAAATAATCCAGTCGTCCTTCATTCCAGTGTATCATTTCGTAGATAGGCACACGTCCTCTATATTCTCCTGCATACCCTCCTCCAGAACAACACAACCACTATAATATTATGCATTTGAGCCGAGCGGACGATAGAGCCGGCGTTTAATCAATCAAAACATTCCAAATATATACAACACAATGCCATGTATACAAACCATCGGTAAATTCTTAACTCTCTCGTGCACTCCATTTACTAATAAACAATATGAAAAACCAAGCGAGCCACCCAACCTTAAAACCGTTTTTTTTAACGGAGAAAGGAGGTGCACCAGCTCTAATGCTTCAGAGGTTTCTTAATAAATGCTGGGATTTCTAACCTATTCTTGAAAACAAAATGCCTGGCATTATAATGCAAAACACCTACAAAACTACGAAACTATATTAATCTTCCGTAACAATATTAACAACAATATTAAATGAATGTTTGTCACGACATAGAAGTCCACGGCTAGAATGACTACACTACGATATATTTCGCCCGAGCGCCTGTGTACCCTCACGTGACTATCTTACACGTACTCAGCCTCTGATTGGCTGCCCTACCAAGCACACCTTACACGCGCTATATATCGCGCGCGAAAAACATAGGACAGTAAATTCCCGCTATTCTGCGAAACGCGGGAATTTTAAATTATGTTTCAGCATTTGGATAAAATTGCTCTATATGGACACCATGAACTTATTTCATCATCTATTTTTGTGATAGGGTGATCAGATGTGGACACCACGAACTTGCTTCCCTCGTTATATGGAGAAGGATGAAAATAATTGTGATTAATTTATTTGTTTCCAGCATTTGTTACTACTTATGTGTATCATGACATCGTTGTCATACTGAACATGTTCGTTCTTATAAAGTAGACATTAAATCGTTAAACTTGTTTGCATTATATATTTAATTTATCGGCTTTGTCGCAATAGTAGAAATTAATAGATTAATTTAAGGTCTCCTTTGAGATGTGCATTATTATAAAGTTAAGAGTCTGTTGAAACAAATTATCAAAATAACACTATATCATTGAAACAAATAAGTGAAAAACAAACAAAAACAGAAAAGCCTACCTGCTTCAACTGGCTGGCTTTTAAGATCACCAACTTTGTATATGTATTTCAAAGTACGAGGGCTGAGTGATATGTTGTGAGCCTCATATTGAAGGATTTGAATTTTGCTCACAACATATCAATCATCCCTGCGACAATAACGAATAACGAACCGCTGCTAACTTCAGCCCACTGGCTCTCTTCAGGTTTTTGATGACGTACATGTTTCACCGATTCCGAGTTACAATCCGCATTACTTGATAAATCTATAATACCACGAGGATTCAGTATTGAATCATTTAATATGATTTGTGATTAATTATTTATCTCCTTGGAGACCTTTGCTATGACAACACGGCGATCAATGTGTACACAAACCACGTGTTGGTCGGCTTCGCGTTTGATGGTTCTGTAATTTTTTTTAAAGTTTTAATCAAGATGTTATTGATAAGGATGGATGAGATAATATTAAGGGCGAGTCATGTTATTGAGTAGAACAGAAAAGGTAGCTAATGTTGATGTATGCCGTCTGGCTGTAAGGACCTTATAGTGTCTTTAACGTGGCTGTCGTGTTATCATCATAATTAATTATCGTATCACTGAATTACAAAACTAAGTAGTGAGGTTTCGATCTACACGCCGTAGTTACACATCGATAAAATATAATAAAACTTTATCAAAGGGTCATGTCAATACTCTACTCTCTAACCAGTGGCCTTATGGAAGTCAGATTTTACTCTCTAACCAGTGGCCTTATGGAAGGATGATTTTACTCTCTAACCAGAGGCCTTATGGAAAGATGAGTTAACTCTCTAACCAGATGCCTTATGGAAGGATGAGTTAACTCTCTAACCAGTGGCCTTATGGAAGGATGAGTTAACTCTCTAACCAGTGGCCTTATGGAAGGATGAGTTAACTCTCTAACCAAGGGTGATTTTGCTCTCTAACCAGTGGCCTTATGGAAGTCTGATTTTACTCTCTAACCAAAGGCCTTATGGAAAGATGAGTTTACTCTCTAACCAAAGGCCTTATGGAAAGATGAGTTTACTCTCTAACCAAAGGCCTTATGGAAAGATGAGTTTACTCTCTAACCAGAAGCCTTATGGAAGTCTGATTTTACTCTCTAACCAGTGGCCTTAAAGAAGGATGATTTTACTCTCTAACCATGCAGAGGCCTTATGGAAGGATGAGTTAACTCTCTAACCAGAGGCCTTATGGAAGTCTGTTTTTACTCTCTAACCTGAAGCCTAGGATGATTTTACTCTCTAACCAGAGGCCTTATGGAAGTCTTATTTTATTCTCTATCTAATGACCTGATGGAAGCATAATTTAACTCTATATGCAATGCTCTTGAAACACATTTCTCTAGTCAGCATATGTGGAAAGGCCTTCTTGTGAGCCTCCATTAAGTTTGCGGATCGCTGACAAGCTGATAAAAGACTTGAGGACATCCAGGGATACAGTGATTAGACCGAACAAACATGGTTTATAGATGGACATATATAAAACAAAATATCACCCTGGCCACTACTACAAAACCTGTGTATACTACAAAATATGTTTATATTATAAAACCTGTTTATACTACAAACCTGTTTATACTACAAAACATGTTTATACTACAAAACCTGTTTATACTACAAAACCTGTTTATACTAAAAAGATCTGTTTATACTACGAACCTGTGTATACTACAAAACCTATTTATACTACAAAACCTGTTTATACTACAAACCTGTTTATACTACAAAACCTGTATATACTACAAAACCTGTTCATACTACAAACCTCTGTATACTACACAACATGTTTATACTACAAAACCTGTTGATACTACAAACCTGTTTATACTACAAAACCTGTTTATACTACAAAACCTGTTTATACTACAAACTCGTTTATACTACAAAACCTTTGTATACTACAAAACATGTTTATACTACAAAACCTGTGTATACTACAAAACCTGTTTATACTACAAAACCTGTTCATACTACAAACCTGTGTATACTACAAAACTTGTGTATACTACAAACCCGTTTATACTACAAAACCTGTTTATACTACAAAACCTGTTTATACTACAAAACCTGTTTACACTATTAACCTGTTTATACTACAAACCTGTGTATACTACAAAACCTATTTATACTACAAAACCTGTTTATACTACAAACCTGTTTATACTACAAAACTTGTATATACTACAAAACCTATTTATACTGCAAAACCTGTTTATACTACAAAACCTGTTTATACTACAAAACCTGTGTATACTACAAAACCTGTTTATACTACAAAACCTGTTGACACTACAAAACCTGTTGATACTACAAAACCTGTTTATACTAGAAAACCTGAATATACTACAAACCTGTTTATACTACAAACCTGTTTATACTACAAAACCTCTGTATACTACAAACCTGTTTATACTACAAAACCTGTTGATACTACAAAACCTGTGTATACTACAAAACCTGTTTATACTACAAAACCTGTTTATACTACAAAACCTGTTTATACTACAAAACCTGTGTATACTACAAAACCTGTTTATACTACAAAACATGTTTATACTAAAAACCTGTTTATACTACAAACCTGTTTATACTACACACCTCTGTATACTACAAAACCTATGTATAATACAAACCTGTTTATACTACAAACCTGTTTATACTGCAAAACCTGTTTATACTACAAAACCTGTTTATTCTACAAAACCTGTTGATACTACAAAACCTGTTTATACTACAAAACCTATGTATAATACAAACCTGTTTATACTACAAAATCTGTGTATACTACAAAACCTGTTTATACTACAAAACCTGTGTATACTACAAAACCTGTTTATCCTACAAAACCTGTTTATACTACAAAATCTGTGTATACTACAAACCTGTTTATACTACAAAATCTGTGTATACTACAAAACCTGTTTATACTACAAAACCTGTTTATACTACAAACCTGTTTATACTACAAAATCTGTGTATACTACAAAACCTGTTTATACTACAAAACCTGTGTATACTACAAAACCTGTTTATACTACAAAACCTGTTTATACTACAAAACCTATGTATAATACAAACCTGTTTATACTACAAAATCTGTGTATACTACAAAACCTGTTTATACTACAAAACCTGTGTATACTACAAAGCCTGTTTATACTACAAAACCTGTTTATACTACAAACCTGTGTATACTACAAAACCTGTTTATACTACAAAACCTGTTTATACTACAAACCTGTGTATACTACAAAACCTGTATATACTACAAACCTGTTTATACTACAAACCTGTTTATACTACAAAACCTGTTTATACTACAAAACCTGTGTATACTACAAAACCTGTTTATACTACAAAACTTGTTGATACTACAAACCTGTGTATACTACAAAACCTGTTATACTACAAAACCTGTTTATACTACAAACCTGTTTATACCACAAAACCTGTGTATACTACAAAACCTATTTATACTACAAAACCTGTTTATACTACAAAACATGTTTATACTACAAAACATGTTCATACTACAAAACCTGTGTATACTACAAAACATGTTTATACTACAAAACATGTTTATACTACAAAACATGTTTATACTAAAAACCTGTTTATACTACAAACCTGTTTATACTACACACCTCTGTATACTACAAAACCTATGTATACTACAAACCTGTTGATACTACAAACCTGTTTATACTGCAAACCTGTTTATACTACAAAACCTATTTATACTACAAAACCTGTTTATTCTACAAAACCTGTTTTTACTACAAAACTTGTATATACTACAAAACCTGTTTATACTACACACCTCTGTATACTACAAAACCTATGTATACTACAAACCTGTTGATACTACAAAACCTGTTTATACTGCAAACCTGTTTATACTACAAAACCTGTTCATACAACAAAACCTGTTAATACTACAAAATCTGTTTATACTACAAAACCTGTGTATACTACAAAACCTGTTGATACTACAAAACCTGTTTATACTACAAAACCTTTGAATACTACAAACCTGTTTATACTACAAAACCTGTTTATACTACAAAATCTGTTTATACTACAAAACCTATGTATACTACAAACCTGTTTATACTACAAAACCTGTTTATACTACAAAACTTGTATATACTAGAAAACCTGTTTATACTACAAAACCTGTGTATACTACAAAACCTGTGTATACTACAAAACCTGTTGATACTACAAACCTGTGTATACTACAAAACCTGTTTATACTACAAAACCTGTTTATACTACAAAACCTGTATATACTACAAACATGTGTATACTACAAACCTGTGTATACTACAAAACCTGTTAATACTAAAAAACCTGTTAATACTACAAAATCTGTTGATACTACAAAACCTGATTATGCTACAAAACCTGTTTATACTACAAACCTGTGTATACTACAAAACATGTTTATACTACAAACCTCTTTATACTACAAAACCTATTTATACTACAAACCTGTTCATACTACAAAACTTGTATATACTACAAAACCTGTTATACTACCAAACTTGTATATACTACAAAACCTGTTGATACTACAAAACCTGTGTATACTACAAAACCTGTTTATACTACAAACCTCTGTATACTACAAAACCTATGTATACTACAAACCTGTTTATACTGCAAACCTGTTTATACTACAAAACCTGTTTATACTACAAAACCTGTTAATACTACAAAACCTGTTGATACTACAAAACCTGTGTATATTACAAAACCTGTTTATACTACAAAACCTGTTTATACTACAAACCTGTGTATACTACAAAACCTGTTATACTACAAAACCTGTTTATACTACAAAACCTGATTATACTACAAAACCTGTTTATACTACAAAACCTGTTTATACTACAAAACCTGTGTATACTACAAAACCTGTTTATACTACAAAATCTGTGTATACTACAAACCTGTTTATACTACAAAACCTGTGTATACTACAAAACCTGTTTATACTACAAAACCTGTTTATACTACAAACCTGTTTATACTACAAAATCTGTGTATACTACAAAACCTGTTTATACTACAAAACCTGTTTATACTACAAAACCTATGTATAATACAAACCTGTTTATACTACAAAATCTGTGTATACTACAAAACCTGTTTATACTACAAAACCTGTGTATACTACAAAGCCTGTTTATACTACAAAACCTGTTTATACTACAAACCTGTGTATACTACAAAACCTGTTTATACTACAAAACTTGTTGATACTACAAACCTGTGTATACTACAAAACCTGTTATACTACAAAACCTGTTATACTACAAAACCTGTTATACTACAAACCTGTTTATACCACAAAACATATGTATACTACAAAACCTGTTTATACTACAAAACATGTTTATACTACAAAACATGTTCATACTACAAAACCTGTGTATACTACAAAACATGTTTATACTACAAAACATGTTTATACTACAAAACATGTTTATACCAAAAACATGTTTATACTACAAACCTGTTTATACTACACACCTCTGTATACTACAAAACCTATGTATACTACAAACCTGTTGATACTACATACCTGTTTATACTGCAAACCTGTTTATACTACAAAACCTATTTATACTACAAAACCTGTTTATTCTACCAAACCTGTTTTTACTACAAAACTTGTATATATTACAAAACCTGTTTATACTACACACCTCTGTATACTACAAAACCTATGTATACTACAAACCTGTTGATACTACAAAACCTGTTTATACTGTAAACCTGTTTATACTACAAAACCTGTTCATACAACAAAACCTGTTAATACTACAAAATCTGTTTATACTACAAAACCTGTGTATACTACAAAACCTGTTAATACTACAAAACCTGTTTATACTACAAAACCTTTGAATACTACAAACCTGTTTATACTACAAAACCTGTTTATACTACAAAACCTGTTTATACTACAAAATCTGTTTATACTACAAAACCTATGTATACTACAAACCTGTTTATACTACAAAACCTGTTTATACTACAAAACTTGTATATACTAGAAAACCTGTTTATACTACAAACCTGTTTATACTACAAAATCTGTGTATACTACAAAACCTGTTTATACTACAAAACCTGTTTATTCTACAAAACCTATGTATAATACAAACCTGTTTATACTACAAAATCTGTGTATACTACAAAACCTGTTTATACTACAAAACCTGTGTATACTACAAAGCCTGTTTATACTACAAAACCTGTTTATACTACAAAACCTGTTATACTACAAAACCTGTTTATACTACAAACCTGTTTATACCACAAAACATGTGTATACTACAAAACCTGTTTATACTACAAAACCTGTTTATACTACAAAACATGTTTATACTACAAAACATGTTCATACTACAAAACCTGTGTATACTACAAAACATGTTTATACTACAAAACATGTTTATACTACAAAACATGTTTATACCAAAAACATGTTTATACTACAAACCTGTTTATACTACACACCTCTGTATACTACAAAACCTATGTATACTACAAACCTGTTGATACTACATACCTGTTTATACTGCAAACCTGTTTATACTACAAAACCTATTTATACTACAAAACCTGTTTATTCTACAAAACCTGTTTTTACTACAAAACTTGTATATACTACAAAACCTGTTTATACTACACACCTCTGTATACTACAAAACCTATGTATACTACAAACCTGTTGATACTACAAAACCTGTTTATACTGTAAACCTGTTTATACTACAAAACCTGTTCATACAACAAAACCTGTTAATACTACAAAATCTGTTTATACTACAAAACCTGTGTATACTACAAAACCTGTTGATACTACAAAACCTGTTTATACTACAAAACCTGTTAATACTACAAACCTGTTTATACTACAAAACCTGTTTATACTACAAAACCTGTTTATACTACAAAACCTGTTTATACTACAAAACCTATGTATACTACAAACCTGTTTATACTACAAAACCTGTTTATACTACAAAACTTGTATATACTAGAAAACCTGTTTATACTACAAAACCTGTGTATACTACAAAACCTGTGTATACTACAAAACCTGTTGATACTACAAACCTGTGTATACTACAAAACCTGTTTATACTACAAAACCTGTTTATACTACAAAACCTGTATATACTACAAACATGTGTATACTACAAACCTGTGTATACTACAAAACCTGTTAATACTAAAAAACCTGTTAATACTACAAAATCTGTTGATACTACAAAACCTGATTATGCTACAAAACCTGTTTATACTACAAACCTGTGTATACTACAAAACATGTTTATACTACAAACCTCTTTATACTACAAAACCTATTTTTACTACAAACCTGTTTATACTAAAAAACTTGTATATACTACAAAACCTGTTATACTACCAAACTTGTATATACTACAAAACCTGTTGATACTACAAAACCTGTGTATACTACAAAACCTGTTTATACTACAAACCTCTGTATACTACAAAACCTATGTATACTACAAACCTGTTTATACTGCAAACCTGTTTATACTACAAAACCTGTTTATACTACAAAACCTGTTAATACTACAAAACCTGTTGATACTACAAAACCTGTGTATATTACAAAACCTGTTTATACTACAAAACCTGTTTATACTACAAACCTGTGTATACTACAAAACCTGTTATACTACAAAACCTGTTTATACTACAAAACCTGATTATACTACAAAACCTGTTTATACTACAAAACCTGTTAATACTACAAAACCTGTGTATACTACAAAACCTGTTTATACTACAAAATCTGTGTATACTACAAACCTGTTTATACTACAAAATCTGTGTATACTACAAAACCTGTTTATACTACAAAACCTGTTTATACTACAAAACCTATGTATAATACAAACCTGTTTATACTACAAAATCTGTGTATACTACATAACCTGTTTATACCACAAAACCTGTGTATACTACAAAGCCTGTTTATACTACAAAACCTGTTTATACTACAAACCTGTGTATACTACAAAACCTGTTTATACTACAAAACTTGTTGATACTACAAACCTGTGTATACTACAAAACCTGTTATACTACAAAACCTGTTTATACTACAAACCTGTTTATACCACAAAACATGTGTATACTACAAAACCTGTTTATACTACAAAACATGTTTATACTACAAAACATGTTCATACTACAAAACCTGTGTATACTACAAAACATGTTTATACTACAAAACATGTTTATACTACAAAACATGTTTATACCAAAAACATGTTTATACTACAAACCTGTTTATACTACACACCTCTGTATACTACAAAACCTATGTATACTACAAACCTGTTGATACTACATACCTGTTTATACTGCAAACCTGTTTATACTACAAAACCTATTTATACTACAAAACCTGTTTATTCTACAAAACCTGTTTTTACTACAAAACTTGTATATACTACAAAACCTGTTTATACTACACACCTCTGTATACTACAAAACCTATGTATACTACAAACCTGTTGATACTACAAAACCTGTTTATACTGTAAACCTGTTTATACTACAAAACCTGTTCATACAACAAAACCTGTTAATACTACAAAATCTGTTTATACTACAAAACCTGTGTATACTACAAAACCTGTTGATACTACAAAACCTGTTTATACTACAAAACCTTTGAATACTACAAACCTGTTTATACTACAAAACCTGTTTATACTACAAAACCTGTTTATACTACAAAACCTGTTTATACTACAAAACCTATGTATACTACAAACCTGTTTATACTACAAAACCTGTTTATACTACAAAACTTGTATATACTAGAAAACCTGTTTATACTACAAAACCTGTGTATACTACAAAACCTGTGTATACTACAAAACCTGTTGATACTACAAACCTGTGTATACTACAAAACCTGTTTATACTACAAAACCTGTTTATACTACAAAACCTGTATATACTACAAACATGTGTATACTACAAACCTGTGTATACTACAAAACCTGTTAATACTAAAAAACCTGTTAATACTACAAAATCTGTTGATACTACAAAACCTGATTATGCTACAAAACCTGTTTATACTACAAACCTGTGTATACTACAAAACCTGTTTATACTACAAACCTCTTTATACTACAAAACCTATTTATACTACAAACCTGTTTATACTACAAAACTTGTATATACTACAAAACCTGTTATACTACCAAACTTGTATATACTACAAAACCTGTTGATACTACAAAACCTGTGTATACTACAAAACCTGTTTATACTACAAACCTCTGTATACTACAAAACCTATGTATACTACAAACCTGTTTATACTGCAAACCTGTTTATACTACAAAACCTGTTTATACTACAAAACCTGTTTATACTACAAAACCTGTTAATACTACAAAACCTGTTGATACTACAAAACCTGTGTATATTACAAAACCTGTTTATACTACAAAACCTGTTTATACTACAAACCTGTGTATACTACAAAACCTGTTATACTACAAAACCTGTTTATACTACAAAACCTGATTATGCTACAAAACCTGTTTATACTACAAAACCTGTTTATACTACAAAACCTGTTGATACTACAAAACCTGTTAATACTACAAAACCTGTTAATACTAAAAAACCTCTTAATACTACAAAACCTGCTTATACTACAAACCTGTGTATACTACAAAACCTGTGTATACTTCAAAACCTGTATATACTACAAAACCTGTTCATACTACAAAACCTGTGTATACTACAAAACCTGTGTATACTACAAAACTTGTTGATACTACAAACCTGTGTATACTACAAAACCTGTTATACTACAAAACCTGTTTATACTACAAAACCTATTTATACTACAAAACCTATTATACTACAAACCTGTTATACTACAAAACCTGTTGATACTACAAAACCTGTGTATACTACAAACCTGTTAATACTACAACACCTGTTGATACTACAAAACCTGTGTATACTACAAAACCTATTTATACTACAAAACCTATTTATACTACAAAACCTGTTAATACTATAACTCCTGTGTATACTACAAACCTGTTAATACTACAAAACCTGTTGATACTACAAAACCTGTGTATACAAGAAAACCTATTAATACTACAAAACCTGTTAATACTAACAAACCTGTTTATACTACAAAACCTGTTTATACTACAAAACCTGTTCATACTACAAAACCTGTTAATACTACAAAACCTGTTGATACTGCAAAACCTGTTGATACCACAAAGCCTATGTATACTACAAAACCTATGTATACTACAAACCTGTTGATACTGCAAACCTGTTTATACTACAAAACCTGTTTATACTACAAACCCTGTTTATACTACAAAACCTGTTTATTCTACAAAACCTGTTTATACAACAAACCTGTTTATACTACAAAACCTGTTTATACTACAAAACCTGTTTATACCACAAACCTGTTTATACTACAAAACCTGTGTATACTTCAAAACCTGTTGATACTACAAAGCCTGTGTATACTACAAAACCTGTTTATACTACAAACATGTTTATACTACAAAACCTGTTAATACTACAAAACCTGTTTATATTACAAACCTGTTTATACCACAAAACCTATGTATACTTTAAAACATCTTTATACTACAAAACCTGTGTATATTACAAAACCTGTTTATACTACAAAACCTGTTAATACTACAAAACCTGTTGATACTGCAAAACCTGTTTATACTACAAAACCTGTTTATACTACACACCTCTGTATACTACAAAACCTATGTATACTACAAACCTCCGTATACTACAAACCTGTTGATACTGCAAACCTGTTTATACTACAAAACCTGTTTATACTACAAAACCTGTTGATACTACAAAACCTGTTTATATTACAAAACCTGTTTATACTACAAAACCTGTGTATACTACAAAACCTGTTTATACTACAAAACCTGTGTATATTACAAAACCTGTTTATACTACAAAACCTGTTTATACTACAAACCTGTGTATACTACAAAACCTGTTATACTACAAAACCTGTTTATACTACAAAACCTGTGTATATTACAAAACCTGTGTATACTACAAAACCTGTATATACTACAAAACCTGTTTATACTACAAAACCTGTGTATACTACAAAACCTTATATACTACAAAACCTATGTATACTACAAACCTGTTGATACTGCAAACCTGTTTATACTACAAAACCTGTTTATACTACAAAACCTGTTGATACTACAAAACCTGTTGATACTACAAAACCTGTTTATTCTACAAAACCTGTTTATACTACAAACCTGTTTATACTACAAAACCTGTTGATACTACAAAACCTGTTTATACTACAAACCTGTTTATACTACAAAACTTGTATATACTACAAAACCTGTTGATACTACAAAGCCTGTGTATACTACAAAACCTGTTTATACTACAAACCTGTTTATACTACAAAACCTGTTAATACTACAAAACCTGTTGATACTACAAACCTGTTTATACCACAAAACCTATGTATACTACAAAACATCTTTATACTACAAAACCTGTGTATATTACAAAACCTGTTTATACTACAAAACCTCTTAATACTACAAAACCTGTTGATACTGCAAAACCTGTTTATACTACAAAACCTGTTTATACTACACACCTCTGTATACTACAAAACCTATGTATACTGCAAACCTCCGTATACTACAAACCTGTTGATACTGCAAACCTGTTTATACTACAAAACCTGTTTATACTACAAAACCTGTTTATACTACAAAACCTGTTTATATTACAAAACCTGTTGATACTACAAAACCTGTGTATACTACAAAACCTGTTTATACTACAAAACCTGTTGATACTACAAAACCTGTTAATACTACAAAACCTGTTTATACTACAAAACCTGTGTATATTACAAAACCTGTTTATACTACAAAACCTGTTTATACTACAAACCTGTGTATACTACAAAACCTGTTATACTACAAAACCTGTTAATACTACAAAACCTGTGTATACTACAAAACCTGTTGATACTACAAAACCTGTTGATATTACAAAACCTGTTAATACTACAAAACCTGTGTATATTACAAAACCTGTTTTTACTACAAAACCTGTGTATACTACAAAACCTGTTGATACTACAAAACCTGTTGATATTACAAAACCTGTTAATACTACAAAACCTGTGTATATTACAAAACCTGTTTTTACTACAAAACCTGTTTATACTACAAAACCTGTTTTTACTACAAAACCTGTTCATACTACAAACCTGTTTATACTAAAAAACCTGTTCATACTACAAAACCTGTTTATACTACAAACCTGTTTATACCACAAAGCCTATGTATACTACAAAACCTGTTTATACTACAAACCTGTTTATACTACAAAACCTGTGTATACGACAAAACCTGTTGATACTACAAAACCTGTTGATACTACAAAACCTGTTAATACTACAAAACCTGCTTATACTACAAACCTGTTCATACCACAAAACCTATGTATACTTCAAAACATCTTTATACTACAAAACCTGTTAATACTACAAAACCTGTTGATACTGCAAAACCTGTTTATACTACAAAACCTGTTTATACTACACACCTCTGTATACTACAAAACCTATGTATACTACAAACCTGTTGATACTACAAACCTGTTTATACTACAAAACCTGTTTATACTACAAAGCTTGTTTATACTACAAAACTTGCATATATTACAAAACCTGTGTATACTACAAAACTTGTATATACTACAAAACCTGTTTATACTACAAAGCCTGTGTATACTACAAAACCTGTTGATACTACAAAACCTGTTTATACTACAAAACATGTTAATACTACAAACCTGTTTATACCACAAAGCCTATGTATACTACAAAACCTGTTTATACTACAAATCTGTTTATACTACAAAACCTGTATATACTACAAAACCTGTGTATACTACAAAACCTGTTGATACTACAAAACCTGCTTATACTACAAAACCTGTTTATACTACAAAACCTGTTGATACCACAAAACCTATGTATACTTCAAAACATCTTTATACTACAAAACCTATGTTTCGTATAAGTGGAACATTAATAGATACAAGTTATTCAAACAATATACATAATTTTTACAAAAACCGTGCAGAGGCCATCCAAGAGGAATCCGGTTTTGAAGTTATTAGAAATACCAACAAATACATGTATATCAAAATTTAGACCCCGCCCACAACGCTTCACCATCGGTAACTAGCGGTTACCTGAAAACGTTAGCTCTGCGAGTCATTTAAATTCTCAATTCTATTGAAAATATGTAATTTGGTTACGTACAGCCACTTTGATACTGGAAAACAACCAAACTTTGAAACAGTGAATAATTGCCAAAACTCCCCGGGAAACCCATCTTTACCACTCCATGCTAGCCGCGATAGAATAACGGAATGATTTAATTCTCAACCTACATTTGGCACCGCATGTATTTAACGGTAAGCATCGCTAACGTTTTTAAATTGTTGCTATTTTTATTAACCGCATTAAATGAACTGCGTAGTCATATAATTGAGAATACAATGTACATTTATGTAGTCGGCGTGATTTTATACATTGTCACCGCCCTGTACAGTTTTCTCCCGGGTAAACGAGTAAGTGGATAAGCGCACTACGATATAAACAAGAGGCCACGGGCCACGTAGTTCTCTGGGCATGGTATTAGTATTCAATTCATTGTTGTCGATTTTCTAGCATTTGGTAATTATAGTTTGTTTGTCTGAACGCTGCAGCCCTATAGTTGACCAATGAAGAGGCCATTGTATAGATACTTTTATAATTGAACTTTAATCCAGCATTTATTATGATTTCATTTAGGGCAAATGCGGGTCAAAATGGCCTTAGAAATCGACAAGCCGTCAAACAATTTTGTTTTAATGCACAACAAGGGCTTGTCGTTACTTCTTTACTCATTTCCCTCCCTGTAGGTGCATGTAGCTATATAGCGCGTGATAATTGATATTGTGCCCGCTGCCAGCATCTCATGATTGTACAAGAGGCCCAGATGACCTGTATCATTCACCTGGCTATTTAAGAAATTACCTGTTAAATGATTTAAATCAAAAGTTACCTAAAGTGCATATTATCTGTGCATCTAGACCCATATTTTGTAAGTTTATTACTAAATGGACCCATTTTGGCACTGCCCTTTGGGCCCTTAGGTTGTCGACCCCGTTAAATTGAATCAGTCACCTAGGGATGTTATCTTTGTAACATGAGCGATTACATATGATAATATCCATAGTCAGGAAAGTGGTATGAAATTCCTTTCCGATTAAAACACACAATCTGAAATTTACAGAAAATATCGCTGTTGAGATCTTGTCGTGAGTGCTATTCTTTTAATGTGATGACACAATCTAATTCAGATCCTTATTATCACTCCGTTTCAAAGAGGATCTGACGACATCCAGGTAACCTTTACGATTAACAAATCAAATTACCGCCTTCAGAATCTTGAAGATCAATTTAATATGTGCGAACTAGCATGACAAATGTGCATAACTTGCGTACACAGATCTGGTACAACCAATATCGCAACTGTAAACAAAATAATTTTGCCTCGATTTCTGCCTAGGCAAAAATTCGATTTTGCCTAGGCAATAATCGAAGCAAAATTATTTTTGCCTACGCAAAAACCGAATATTGCCTAGACTGAAATATTTTTGCCTAAGCAATATTCGATTTTTGCCTAGGCAAGAAATAATTTTGCCTAGGCCATATTTTATTTTTACCTAGGCAAAAATATTTAATTATGTCATCCTTCCCAGGCCATAAAAAAAAGAACACAAACTTTCCCAACTTATCACAGACCTTATCTTCAATAAATCGATTTGTATGCGATAGATTATAATATTCTATCTAGGCATAGCAAATTTAGTCAAACCGATTGTTTAGGTAACTGATATATATGGTCCTCGATCATGGCTGTAATTCCGGGAAATATAAGGGACATACACAGAGAAAATGACGGAACTTTCTAATAAAGGACAAACATGTACATAGATAAAATAATGTAACTATCTTATAAGGGACATGCATAGATAAAATGATGTAACTATCTTATAACGGGGACATACATAGAGAAAATGATGTAACTATCTTATAACGGGGACATACACGGATACAATGATGTAACTATCTTATAACGGGGACATACATAGAGAAAATGATGTAACTATCTTATAACGGGGACATACATAGAGAAAATGATGTAACTATCTTATAACGGGGACATACATAGAGAAAATGATGTAACTATCATATAACGGGGACATACACAGATACAATGATGTAACTATCTTATAACGGGGACATACATAGAGAAAATGATGTAACTATCTTATAAGGGACATACACGGAGAAAATGATGTAGCTATCTTATAAGGGACATACACAGAGAAAATGATGTAACTATCTTATAAGGGACATAGACGGGGAAAATGATGTAACTATCTTATAAGGGACATACACAGATAAAATGATGTAACTATCTTATAAGGGACATACACAGATAAAATGATGTAACTATCTTACAAGGGACATACACAGATACAATGATGTAACTATCGTATAACGGGGACATACATAGAGAAAATGATGTAACTATCTTATAACGGGGACATACACAGATACAATGATGTAACTATCTTATAACGGGGACATACATAGAGAAAATGATGTAACTATCTTATAAGGGACATACACGGAGAAAATGATGTAGCTATCTTATAAGGGACATACACAGAGAAAATGATGTAACTATCTTATAAGGGACATAGACGGGGAACATGATATAACTATCTTATAAGGGACATACACAGATACAATGATGTAACTATCTTATAACGGGGACATACATAGAGAAAATTATGTAACTATCTTATAACGGGGACATACATAAAGAACATGATGTAACTATCTTATAACGGGGACATACATAGAGAAAATGATGTAACTATCTTATAACGGGGACATACACAGAGAAAATGATGTAAAACTATCTTATGAGGGACATACACAGAGAAAATGATGTAACTATCTTATAAGGGACATACACAGAGAAAATGATGTAACTATCTTATAACGGGGACATACATAGATAAAATGATGTAACTATCTTAAAAGGGACATACACAGAAAAAAAATTTCATTATACTTTATACTATGGAGAATCAATTTACTTGACCTGAAAAAGTCGTAGTTACGGGAGGTAGCAAAGACAATGGGATACAAATATTTGCAGACATTTTCACTTCCAATCCCCCATGCCACAGTTGACACTCTGTTGAATGTCTTGTAAATGTCACAGAAAACTAGACAGTAGCTGTTTCCCACATTCTGTTACAGATCAACAGTAATATTCCCTGATTGGAAACCTGACTGATATCTATATAAATGGGAAATGCCAACGAAATAAATCTGCAAAAGAAGAGATATTGTGTCGGTGAAGGGTTTGTACGATGTACATCAAGGTATTGTTTTGAATATGGTTTCGGTGATTTTAAGATGAAGCCCTGTTTTTCTTTTTTGACTAATTGCAGTTAACGTGAAAATTCAAATAAAATGTAAAAAGAATAGAAATAATCAATACTACATACATTGAGTGCTGACTGTAGTTCGTCACCGTTTACCGGGGCGGTTGGAGTGTCCGGCGGAGATAATTGTCGGGATTAGTATATAGAGGTACTGACTTGGGTAGGGATATTAGTACTGGGAAGGGATGAACTGTACTTAGTCTACCTGAGGGGACAAAACAAGAGTTACCTCCTACATTTTTGTCAGGGAATAAAGTAAAATTCAATTCATCCCAGTACTTCACTGTTATTTCTTGAAACAAAATTAATATGTGAATGTTTAGAATACTCTGAAACGTATTTAAACAAATTTGTTGAACATGAAACGGCTGCAGTGATATAAAAATATTTAGAAAATATATGTAAATATAGGAAAATCTATTTCCTTTGGTATAAATGGGTAGGTTTTTGCAAGAACAGCTGCACTTTTATTTTCAAGCACAGGTGCGAATATGTACCGCTGTGTAATCAAAGGTCCCCTAAGCCCCAATTGGCCTTTCCTATGCTTGACGTGATACAAATGTAAGGTGATACAGTGTAATAACACTGTGATGCAGTATTAGTACACTGTATCACAGTTTTAGTACACCGTATCATCTACAATCTACTTTTGCATATCCTGCATTGAATGAAGGCAGCCATTGGAGTTCCTACTTAACTATTAAGTGGGTGTTTTCATTCATTGGAGATGTCCTGTAAGGAAGGATGAGGTTAAGAGTGTGAAACAGTCGCTGTTCGTTTTATAAGATTTATTATTTTCAACTCGTGTAACAAGAGATACTATATACAATATAATTGACGCCAAAACTTTCTAAATAATTTGATATTTCAGACAATATAGTCATATTATACAGAAACAGTATGACATAATTATCACCATATTAAACAAGGCATAATCATACCTACAAATAACGGAAGTACAGTTGTGTGATCGCACAACGTTCCAAAAACATCGTGCGCACAAATGTGCGATGTGCGATACAAACCGCACAGCTAACGATAGGGTCATAAATATTACGGAATAACTAGTTACACGAAAAGCTATACGAAAGAAATAAAATTATGATATAAGATGGTCGCTTTTATATATACGTGCTGCATAACAATTGTTTCCGTTCATGGAACATGTATGTCCTGTTAATTTTTGCCATTACACATGGGCGCGACCTTTGGCGAATGTTTTACGAACTACGATTCGCAGTCGATCGCGAAGTTGTCTCGGAATGTCGTATTTTTGTCTTAAAACATTCTGCAAGGTTCTCCAAGGTTCGCTCAATGATCGCCATGCTTTGCGAATTTTTTTGACTGCCAAAAAAATTCGTTAAATAATTTTTGTCGTAAAGTGTTCTCTAACGATTCTCCACTCTGTCGTATGTAATTGAAAAGGAGTTGTAACTTGTCTTAGCGATTCGCAAAGTATTCTCTTTGGCGATCATTTACAACAGATTTACGAATTATTAACGAACCAAGTACGAACGACTTGCAAACTGTTAGCGACAATATACGACATGTTTGAGACATATGTCGATACAGACTTGGACATTTACAAACACATACGACCTTTTGGCGAATAACAACGATTACATTAGCGACCCTTTGAGACTCCTTTGCGTTATAATTACGACTGTTAACGACTTTTGCGAGGAGGGTATAAATACGGTTAGCCTATGTGTAGGGTGCATCCAGTTTCTTTATTGTTCTTGAACAAGACAGACCCAAAATATGGCCAGGACAAAAAACGACATTCTTTCTTTTCTTTCTCTCCTGTAGTCTATGATCTCGTTTGCTACTTCAAGGTCATCCCGTAGCATATCTTGGTCAGCTAAGAGAAGCTGTTGCAACTCTCTGAGTCTCCTTGGAGCCAGTAACATATTGTCCTTTGCTTCAGAATAAAGCTGACTGAATGTTAATTGCAAAAATACATCTGTATTTATACCAAAATCTCATGACATTCGTAATCATTCGCAATCAATCTCATCATAATCGCTAATTGTTGTAATTAATTGTTAACATGTCGCAATCTGTCTCAAACGATTGTAAGTGATCTTACACGCTGTCGCGTTTAGTTGTAAATGTGTCGTAAAAAGTCGCGCCCGTGTCGCTAATAGGGTCGCTTACAATCGCTATCTGTCGCAAAAGATCGCCATGTTCGCAAATTATTCCTGGTGTAAAATTGTTTTTTCGTAAGAAGTTCGTCTATTTGTCGTCAAAGTGTTGCTAATAATTCTCAAAGAAGTTGCAAACGATATTTTAATTTAAAAGTTCGCAAGAGTTCGCTGTCAAAATTGATCGCAAATGAGTCGCCTTGATTCGCCGTTATGTGTGACTGGGGCTTTAGGTACCGTCATTTTGTCTCGTAAGTATTCGTGACGTTTTCGACGGCCTGGTGATACATCTACATGTACATGTACCAGAATTGTATTCGGACATCACTACGATTATTTATCTTACTTAATACATAAATTACATATATTACGTATTTTTAAACACAACAGAAATGTTTCTATTCATAACAAGTTGTTTTATCTGTTGATTAGTTCTACGTGTATTAAATAGCCTGTATATTATCTCGCTGACTCGCCAAGGCCTAGTGATGTCCTCGACGACGTCCGAGCAAATTATATAAAGTTCTTTAATAATCATTTAGATAACTTATTTAACTATACATCGGTGTTTAGTTTCATTCCTAATAATTATTGCATATATTTCACCAAAAATATGGTAATTAGCTGCCTCGTAAAATGTTAATCGTTGTATATCTTAATTAGATGACACGTTCCTCATTTTAAATCGACCACGATACATATCGCACATGTACCGTTCCAATCGCCCATCGTGCGCACATTTTCCTGCACGATCCGTATCGCACAGATCGCACATCGTGCGCACATCGCACAGCGTGGAACGTTGTGCGATCACATAACTGTATTTTCTATAAAAAATACTGCATATCCAGTCCAGCAAGATCCTGGTGCGGAAAATGGACGACAGCTCCAACCTCCGTTTGCTTTACTTTAACTTTTACCCATTTAGGATTCGAATTGCCTTGAAACTGTGAATTCCATATATACATGTACATTAAACCACATTCGTTTAAAATGTTTTGTATAAAACCTAAAACTGTCAGGTTAATTAAGTGGTTATCTATATGGTATGTAATCAGTATCAGCGTAACTGGAAGGTCAAAGGTTATTAGCAAGCTTTATACATTTACCAAAACTTGTCAGTTCTTTAGGGCTATTTGTATAAAGCAATTCCTCTCATTTGTACACACTTGGATTTGTTACAAAATAACTTTTGGAGAATGTATTTCTTAAATTTGCAAAACAAGACTACACTAATACAAAAAGGAACTCGTCTTCAATATCATTCATGTCACCTATATGACAAACTCTTTGGTGTCGCTCAATGATATGGCATCTACCTTTTCAATATTTAGAGTGTGTGACAATAGTCGAATTTTAGTTATTTCTCTCAAGTATTCAACTGATATGGACTTTTTCAGATAATTCTGTAAACTATAACTGTTGTAAACATGTTGATATAAAATTCCTTTAGAGGACAATATATTTTTTTCTACACACTCTTTCATATTCCCATTTATATCCGAAACCTATTCTACATAATTCATCCTTGATATTCAGCATCCATCTATCATTATTTTCTAACATGTTGTCATAGCAAGACTGTGAAATATATTTTCGGGAGTTTCTCAGTTTCATCCAATATTTCATAATTCTAATTGTTCTTAGCACTCTTAATGGATACCTACCTACTTCAAGATAAACCACATCGTTACTTGTACTTTTACGTACACCAAGCAATTTATTACAAAAAATAATATGTACTTAAAATGCTATTGATATATGTATCAAATACAGTTGTGTTCCAACGTTGAAATGATTTTTCGGCATAGCCGTATAATATTCTTTTGTCCCCGGAAATGACGCGACAGGTGGCGTTACTTGTCAAGATGAAATGCAAAATGCAGATATGCAGTTAAAAACGGAACAAAGTTAAGATTAAATTCAAGCTGAATAAGAGGATGCATCTTTTCAAATGGCACATCGCCAGTTGAGTGGATGGAACACAAAATCACAAACAGCCCAGGCTAATATAACCTCGTGGTTTAATGGTCGAGCAGGAGAACGGAAAACAACAAGCGAATGTAACATACAAAATACACCGGATAACAATATCCGGAATTGACGTGTATAAACTACAATACCAATATTGGCGCTACCCTTTTTTCTTTTGTCAAAAGATATGCTTATCAGAGTTCACATTGTTCTCTCAATGTTTATGGCACTTCTATAGGTTGGTAGCAATGGAAAATCATTCAAATAGAGTAAACAAAATTACAAGTTAAGACTACCGGTCTTCAAAGAAAACAGAGGAGTCTAGGATATACCATTAAAACAGTTAACTAATACAACTCGTAGTCTGCAAGACGCGTGGGCATCTGCTTTGTGCGACTGGAACGTCTGGGAGCATCACTGAGCGGGAGAGTCTGATTAAAGTTAGTAGTGGGTGAAACAACTTCAGTGTCACTATCAGTGGTAGCGTTGAAACAACCAGTGTCACTTCCAGGAGATGTGTGATTATTGGAAGAGTCAGCACCACCTCTGACGTCATCAGGGGGACTAGTGCTAGTGTCCTGATCGCGAACAGGAGGCTGGGATATTACTGACGGGATATCCGGTTGCTGGGGTGGATTAGCATGTTCGACATGTTGGGGACAGTCATCACTAATCCATCTGTCACCCTGACACGGACTGATGACAACCACATCACTGTCGTGTGATTCAACTTTGTAGCATTCCTTGAGGCGAACGCGATACGAACTTTCGCGAAGTTGGTTGCCGACAAATTTTCGAATATTGAACCATGGGTGATCGATGCTGGTGACTAAATATCGATCCCTTGCTCGAGATTTGTTGCGGTCAGAATAGAGGTATACGAGATCCCCTGTTTTGAGTAACGGAGTAGGCAGTACACGACCAGAAGGGGTTTTGCTTTTTTCACTGTGAGCATGGTTTTCAATGCGAGATCGGTTTTGTTGGATGATGAGATCACGGTCGCTAATGGGGATCTGTCTGTTAAAAAACTGATCTCTTTGGGTCAACATTTCACGAGATGATAAACCACGTCCTCTGATTCTCGTATTTAAGCGTGCTGTAGCCGACGCGAGTAGCAACGGAGTTATTGCTCTGCATCCGGGCTCCAAGCGGAGAATTTCACATTCAAGCTCCTGAATTGCCTTTTCTGCTACAGGATTCTTGTTAGGGTTCTTAGCATTTCCGACCTCAATCGAAAGCCTATACTGGTGAAGAATGTCATCATTTAATAAGGCTTTAAAGCCTGGAGCCGGGTCAGTTCGTACAATAGCAAACGGGCCATCTAGAGGGTGATGTTCGATGCATAGGCGGATAAGTCCTTCACGTAGAGTGTCGTGGCGTTCATCGGGGAGAAGTGTAGCAGATGTGTAGGATGTAACGCATTCGCGGACGACAAGAATAAGCTGTCGTTCCCTTTTAATGACATCAGCAGCGAAACAACTTCCGACTGTGTCGGCAGGTTCACTTGTGGTTTGGTCTTTAACAAAAGCAGGGACACTCTTAAGAGCTGCGCACTGGTGGCAGCCGTCGGATACGCGACTGATGGCGGCATCCAAGTCCAAGGCATAAAAATAGCGGCTGACCACAGTCTTGAGCTGATGAGAAGTTGGATGATCAAGCTTTATATGTAAAGACGTTAGAAGTCCGTCAAGAACCTGACGTGGGACAACTACACAGTCGGCAGAGGGAGAGAGTGGTGTATGACGTCGTACCACGAGAAGGCCATCGCTGGAAAGGGTGGCAACATTGAGGTAACGCTTCACGTCACGTATGTTAGTTTGTTTTTTTGAAGGACGTGTACCTTGACGCAAGTGGGCACACGAGCGTCGGAGATCCGCGCATTCCGACTGAATTGATAACCATGCTGAACGACTGGTAAACGGGAGTTTAACTGATCCGTCAAGTACTTCAGAAACCGAGAGACGGCGGACAGCCGTGTTGGATGTAGATGCAACAAAAGAACAAATTTGACATGTAGGCTCCAAACACTCATTAGCGTTACGGCTTGCGAAGTCCGATGGTAAAATAGCTGATCCTGCGACATGCCTGATTGAAATTTGATACCTGCTGGCTGTTGAAAGGAAGGTTGTTACGCGTGGACTTGCAGAAAATTCTCCTTTACATAGCTTCCCGTACGCTTGAACACAGGGTTTACTGTCTGTAAGGACGCAAGGAGTTTGCGAAGATTGGATTAGGTATGGGCTGAAATGTTTGATGGCAGCAGCTATTGATAGCGCCTCGATTTCACATGGAAGCCAATTAACTTGGTTTTTCCTGAGTTTAGCGCTAAAATACCCAGCAACTTCCACGTTGCCATCTCGAGAAATGTACAAAGTAGCACCAAGTCCTGGGTTTTTCACTGCACCGTCAGTCACAATCCATAACTGATCATCAGGACGAGGAAGGGTGATGGAACGACTTGTTGATAACGCATCCTGGGCTTTCGCGAAAGAATGTAGAAGCTCGTCAGTCCAATGTAGTTATTCCTTTGATTCACGTCCAGCGACGGCATCGTCAAGAGCGGAAAGTAGGACAGCGGTATGTTTCACGACTCTGGATAGCACTTTATATGCACCAATAAAAGACCTTAGTCCTGTGACAGTGGTGGGAGGCGGGCAGCAAGACAAAGTAGCTATCCGGTGAGGACTGGCTTGAATAGTCCCGAGACGCCATATCCATCCGAGAATGGTTGTCTGCTTTGGAGCTATGACGGTTTTGTGGGCAGAGAGGCGAAGACCACATCGACGCAACGCACTGAGGACAGCTTTCCATATAGCAAGTAGTTCGTCAAGTGAGTTAGCACCACAGTATAAATCATCGGCGACCTTGGCAACGTTCCCCTGCTCAACAAGGTCGCCAAGGACACGACAAGTCAGCTTCTCTAGGGCAGTTTCTGAACCTGGCATACCCATAGCAGTGCGGGTGTAGACGCGTACGCCTTTGAAAGGGGTGACAACGCCACAAAACTTCATAGAGTCCTTCGAGAGAGGAATTTGGTAAAATGCCTGGCTGAGATCTGTACTTATTATGTACTTCCACTGAGCAATTTGTCGTAGCGTCGCATCAACATCGGGCATTAGAGACGGCTGTGGCTTACTGTATCTGCCTACATCAGCAAATGCTGTGACTAAACGAAAGCCTCCGCGGGGTTTTTTCACAAGAAAAGAAGGATTGACGTATTCTACGGCGACGTCCACATCTTCCGGTCGGCGGAAGACACCCAAGTCTTCGAGTTCGTCAAACTTGGCTTGCAGTTCCTGTAGCTGGTTTCGGGAGTATTGTGGGACGCGTCCTTTACGTTGAGGGGGCAAAACTGGTCCCATGTTGACCCGGGCTTTGAAAGCACCGGCAGCTCCGTTGTATACTTTGATTTTGGGATCAAATACTTCACTGAATTCCGTCAGAACATTCCGGAAGTGTGCGCGAACAGCATCAGTCATAATATTGTCAGGGTCAAGACTGACCAGGCGGATACTGTCGGATGGGTCGGGAGATTTAGACTGTTTGGGCGCAATGGGCGTTTGTTCAGTAGTAGTTGTGATGTCCGGTACGACGGTCGTACGAGCCATGCAAACGTGATCATGCCTTTTCACAGAGACAGGCTCACTTGTGAGATTAGGCAAACGAATTTTCCCTGATATCCTTTTAACGATTGTTGGCTTAGGCCAGTCCGGAGTGTGTCTCTCGACAGAATCACAGCGGGGTTCAATTGAGACGTCGCCATCGGAACCAGCAAACTCCTCTGGGAGATCAATTTCCAGGAACTCACCAGGCCATACGACAGACCTAGTGGGCGCACGGAGAACACAGGCGCGTCTCACTGCATGCCTATCCGCAGAAGTTTTTACAGAACCATACACATACACGTGGGAGTTTTTGAGGATGACCTCTCGCTTGGAAGGGCGTATGGATATGTCGTTTCTCTCCATGAAAGGTATGCCCGCCAATACATCGGAGTCTAGATTATCGACGACAAGGCCTTCAAAGAAAAGATCGTGCCCATCACGAGAAAAGTGAGTACGGGTCTCTCCGATAACTTTGAGCAAAGAAGATCCATCAGCCTGATGTGCGGATTGGGTACTTCCTGTTATTTTTGCACCTAGGAGCTCGGCACAAGATGCCTTCATCATATTACCAGTCGCACCACTATCTATGGTAAGTCGAACAGGGATATGACCATGGAAGGTGTCCAGGTAAGGTGATTGTCGAATAACAACTCGCTGTATGAGATCGGGGCCTTCGTTGGAGTCAGGGTTATCAGAATCGTCGTTGGTAGCGTTTTCATCTAAACCGACGACTGTGCGAGCCTTGGCTATAAAACTTCTGTCACCAGGCGGAAGAAATGTACACTTGCTGAGAAAGTGGTCATGTGGCCTCTTAGCTTCCTTGCAAAGCGGACAAACGCGTTTGTTTCTTGCACCATGAAAAACAGTTTTTGATTTTAGGAAGCTTGACACGGCGGCTCGCATAGCTTTAGCGTCCTCACCAGCCTGTAATTCTTCACACAATGAGTCTAAAGCCTGAGAGATTTCTGGCTTGATTGAGGCCAACGTACGAGATCTGAGTTCAGTACCATAACGCTGTTTGACAAGTTTCGGTAAATCCGGGTTTATCAGACGTAACCAGGTTAACACAACGAAATTTTCCAGGGACGGTGAAAGTTCTTCGTCCTCGGTGACTTCCTCCCCGTGATGACTAATGCCGGAATCTTTGCACAAGAGATTGTCCTCAACAAATGCGATAAGGCGTTGGTACAAATCTTCCGGTCGTTCGTTTGGGTCTAATTTTATACTTGAAAAGTCAATAAAGTGGGCCCCGGTTGATTGAAAACCATAATGTAAGCGAATGGTTTGCCATATTTGGTCAATAGAAATGGAGTTCTTAACAATGGTGTTTCTAGATACGACCGGACAATAGTTGGCTATTTGGCCTAACATTAACTCCAACATGTTGACCTTTTGTTCACGAGTCCGACGATTGCGTTGAGGAACCTCGTCACCATCATTCACAAATCCACGGAAAGCGGATGCTTTTGATTTCTTTAACCAGTGGGCACCGTCGACCAAAAACGGGGCGAAGTTGGGGTCTAATGAAAGTGTATATAATAAGTTCTGACGCCAATTTTCGAAAGAGTTCACTGTTTCGATTTTGGTTAAACACCATTGTTTTGGTGCTCTGTGTGTGTTAGCCATTGTGATGAGCTATACTGTACTGTACTGTAAATAGACTGGGCTATCCTCGGTAGACTTTACTACGGTATGACTTCTGTGTTTAGCGTGTCCGATGTATAACATGTACTTACAAAGTTTGTTTGTAGTCAGGAGTGAGATCGTAAATCGCTGCCACCACGCCAGTTGAGTGGATGGAACACAAAATCACAAACAGCCCAGGCTAATATAACCTCGTGGTTTAATGGTCGAGCAGGAGAACGGAAAACAACAAGCGAATGTAACATACAAAATACACCGGATAACAATATCCGGAATTGACGTGTATAAACTACAATACCAATATTGGCGCATTAATATAATTATATTCCTGATTGAAATGCAGTCGTATTCAGGCGCGTAACTGCCTATACACAAATACGCAGTTGCGTACACATCAGTTTTCAACAACAACAAAAATAAACAAAACAAAACAAACAAACAAACAAACAAACAAACAAAACAAAACAAAGAAAGAAAAAACTCTGATATTTATATGAGCTTATCTATACACAAACTATGAATGCTGTCCCTAGGTGATGGTTCTAGTCAAACCCACTAATTGATATAACTAGTCATTGGTAGGGAACGCAATCAATCGGTCGGTTAAAGTGGGACAAAGAAAAATCCGAAGACCTGTTCCTTTGGAAGAAATTTCAGCTCGCCCCGCAGGAACCATCAACATCAGAAACAAATCAAAAGGGTACACCTGATGTAACAAAGCTCCCTGGTGGTTGTCAGAATTGCAAAATGCTTACGCTAACATTTTAGAGCATTCAGGACATTAAAGATCAATGCCAAATATGCATTTTATATACAAAATTTGCAAGATATATGTATATATGAGAGGTTGAAGCAAATTCTAAATAGCACACAAAACTTAGTTTTGATATCCAACGGTTAACACAAAATATGGGACAAATGAAAATAAATCCAAATAATTTCAAAATTAGTTGTCAAATAAAAAAAGATGCCAGATATATATACAGTATACTAATATAGACTTAAAAACTTAATACAGTGTAGTGAACTGTGAGGCTGGTTGGGGTCTCGCTGATTTACATTCCAGATATTATAGTTAGGCAATGAAAATAAACACGTCTTTCCTGTTCCAAATCTTTCTGTATTCTAACAATTATAATCTTTTATCACAAGAGATTTACAAAAGGGGGAATAACTCCGATACATACTGGAGTTTTATTATCTCCCTTAGACTGTAATGTGTAATCTCCTCACACCCATATAACTATATACATAACACCCATATAACTATATACATAACACCCATATAACTATATACATAACACCCATATAACTATATACATAACACCCATATAACTATATACATAACACCCATATAACTATATACATAACACCCATATAACTATATACATAACACCCATATAACTATATACATAACACCCATATAACTATATACATAACACCCATATAACTATATACATAACAACAGACTTAAAAGTGTTTCGATAAGTTTAAAATGAGCTTTGATACAAAAAAGTTAAGTCCTAAACATAGGAAACTTAAATTAAAAGAAAAAAATAGAATAATTCAATAATATTGTTTGTAACCTTACTCTGCTAAATGATTATTAACTTGATTCCGGTTTGACGTCCTCCACCTCTCTTGTCTTGATCAATTAGTCTATTTGGTATTGTACCTTCAAAATAGAGCAAATTATTTTCTAAATTCTCCTAGTTTTCTTCTGTTTATCTCTCCTACCATTCCCTTTAACAATATGTATTTATTTTATACAATTCAGATTATCTTTTTTATACTAAACAGATTATATTTTTAAATATGTCTCAAGTACACGTATTTGCTTTTTTGCAGTTAGACCTACATGTAAAACCATTTCAGTTAAATGTAGATTTCAATTGATTCCACGAGGAAAAGTATGGGGCGCCGTTTTACTATTTATTCCCATTTGGTGATATCACCTATTCAATTCGAATAGGTGATATCACTTAAGAACTTTTTTAAGTGATATCACCTATTCGAATAGGTGATATCACATATTCGAATGAGTGATATCACCTATTCGAATAAGTGATATCACCTATTCGTTTCATTAAGTGATATCACCCATTTGAATAGGTGATATCACTCATTCGAATAGGTGATATCACTTATTGAAACGAATAGGTGATATCACCAATTCGAATAGGTGATATCACTCATTCGAATAGGTGATATCACTTAATGAAACGAATAGGTGATATCACTCATTCGAATAGGTGATATCACTTTAGAATATTTTTAAGTGATATCACCTATTCGAATTGGTGATATCACCTATTCGAATGAGTGATATCACCTATTCGAATAAGTGATATCACCTATTCGTTTTATTAAGTGATGTCACCTATTCGAATAGGTGATATCACTTATTTGAAAAATGAATTGGTGATATCACCTATTCGAATAGGTGATATCACCAAATGGGAATAAATAGTAAAACGGCGCCCCATAGAAAAGGGGTATCTGAAAGCTCTTTTATACATATCAGGCAATCTAACAGCTATATTTAGATACGTGCTGAATGTAAACTATATAGCATTGTTAGATCTCCTATCCCTTAAAATGTATTTATTATCTTATATTAGATATGTTATCACGATAATATGCCGAAACACAATACAACAGAATTATAATTATT